>NC_046157.1:96571424-96668924 GCF_011064425.1 Rattus rattus | reverse complement strand
GAGGTCTCATATGCTCAAGCTACTCCCAGTTTGGCTCAGTGTTGCTTCTGCTGCCTTTGGATCCAGATGTAGCACTCTCACTTTCTTTCCCAGCATCTGCAAACCACCATGCTTCCCACAATGATGACAATGGACCAAATCTCTGAACTGTAAGCTAGTCCTAGTTAAATGTTTTCCTTTATAAGAGTTGTGGTGGTCATGGTGCCTTGTCATAATAGAAACCCAAACTAAATGAGGAATATTTAACATAGAGGTAGAGGCTGTTAGGTTGGGACGATGCAACCTGATGACTTTGAGCAACAGTTAAGTGTCTTAAAACCCCCTCCCCCCATCTTTTCTTAGATGGGTGTGATATAATCTATGTTCTCAGAATGTAGAAGCAGGAGTATCAGGAATTTAAGGCTAGCCAGAGTTACAAAAGATAATGTTTCATGAAAACACAACAACAACAACAACAACAACAAACAACAATATTCTTTTCATTTATTTATTTATTTTACTTTAAAAAATTACACTTGCACACATGCGTACACACAGCATAGTGTTTTGTATGCATGCATGTCTGTGCTTCATGTGCATGCCTGGTGCATGTAAAGGCCAGATGAGAGTGTCAGATGCCCCAGGACTGGCATTACTGTGAGTTTCCATGTGATTGTTGGGAACTGAACCCAGGAAGAGCAGCTGATCTTCTTAACTGCTGAACCATCTCTCACGCCTCTATTTTTATTTTAATCTCCCTCTCTCTTTCTTAACCTCTTCACTACATAGTACACACTATGGTAGAATATAGCAGCAATAAGAGCACAATTCTTCTCTCAATATCCCTCTCTGTCGGTCTGTCTGTCTGTCTGTCTGTCTATGAGGTAGGCATATGCCCAGCTAAGAACCTGTATGCAGGGATTTTTCTTTTCTACCTCCTATCCTGTAGTAGAAGTTCTGAGGTTACAGACATGAACTACCATGTCAAAATGTTCTCACACTTGTGTGTCAAGTGTGTACCCACTGAGCCAACTCCACAACCCACAAACATCTTTTCTGAAGAAGTAATTCATTGACTAGACATGAGAAATGGATCAACCTAATGAAGAACACAGGGCTGTTTTAAACCTAATGTCAGCCTTTTTCTTTTTCTTTTTTCCTGAAGGCAGTATACTATGGAGGAAGAAGATATAAAATAGAAACTGAAGATACTCAGAGCTTGTTCACTGGTATTTGGAACTGATACAAATTTGATTCTACCTAAGAGTTTCTCCATACTACATCAACACAGAAAATCAATATTAGGTTGTATTTAACTGTGCATTGATGCCAATTGTCAGTCTATTCATGCATTGAAGCTCTAATTTACAATGTAGTTCTTCTTGAGATGGGGTCTAGATTGAGGGGGTAGGAGTGGGTTCCAGTTTACTCTTAAGATATGGGCATGACACTAGAGAAAAGCTTATCCTAGGCTACCACAGAGGGTGGGTACTAACAAGCCAAGGAAAGAAGCGTTTGGAGAAACAAGCCTGATGTCACCCTAATCTTGTAGTTATGGCAAATTAATGTCACCTCACCAATGTATTCTTTAAGGACAATCTCACAACTGTCACAATCTTTTTGAGAGAAGCAATAATGACACCAGACCCTGATGTAGAAAGGTTAACCTGCTACTGTCATCTAGGCCTCTGTCTTGCTACACTCTTGCCTGGTACTCACAGTCATATTGTAGTGATCCCTTGTTGGGCATTCTTACATAACATCCCCATTAGGCCAGCCCACTCTGTGTGCAAAGAATCTACTCTATTTGCATCTGAAATAAGACTTTTGTTGTATGAGCTATAAAATACCAGTTTTATTCCTCTTCTGCTAATAGGAAAAACTGATGCTCCTTTATCAATCATAGATTTATTCCCACACTATTTTATCTCTTTAAAGTTTCTTGAGATCTCTTGTTTTATGAGACCACTCAACATAATGTGAACCATTTCTTCCTAGGTTATTCCCCTGATCACTCAATGAAATTTCAAATTATAGAAATACCTTTTTGTTTTGTTTTAAGGCAAACTCTCACTGTATATCTCTGACTATCCTAGAACATGTAGAGCAAACTAGCCTCAAACTTACACAGAACTACTTGCCTCTACTTCTTGGATGTTAGTATTAAGGCATGTACCACTATATCTATCTAGAATAGTTCTTATTAATGCCTTCACTGAGGTGGTTCCTGATTTCCAAGACTGTGTGACATCTCTTATGAGAACAAGAAACACGTCTAAAAATTTCAACTCTAGGCATATGTTTGGTGATTTTGGCTAGAATGTATTGGCAATTTGGAATAAAATTACTCAAAAAATGTGTTGTAAGTACACGATACCTACTTGATTTCTATATTTTTATATAAAAATGTGGAAAAAATTTCAAAATTTCTATTGTAATAATGGTGATAGTATTTTGGGGGTGTTGTCAATAAAATATATAATGAGAAATCATCTTGCTTTTGTATTCTTCATTTTAGGTATGAACATAAATAATTTAAATTCTGCTTGTCATTTGCATTTAATCTATATTGAATTACACTTCTATATAAATCTCTTCCAATAATCCCAGATAGCTCACATTACAATAATTTTTCTGTTAAGAGACTTTTAAAGGCATATTAGAGGCCACACCATCGTGGATAACAATAAGTCTCAAATCTCTGTGGCTTGAACCATCGTGGGTTTAGTGCCACAACCATCGTTGGCAGGTAGTGATCCTCTACCTGGAGAAGTAGAGCACTACAGAAATCTTTATGTCTTCTAATTTCAAGATGGAGGTGTTCTCTAAGTACATTGGTCAGAGCTAGTTATGTGGCTCTGCTTAGCCAGGGGGTAGGTTATTCCCTTGTTCTTAGGAGAGGGAACTGAAAAGAAATAGTAGGAATGACACATGGCTTAAGATGAAAATGCACAGAGATGTTAGAGAGAGAGAGCTCAGCAATGAGTACAGCTGGATGCTTTTCCAGAGGACCAGCACCTACTTGGCAGCTCAAAACCACCTGTAACTTCAGCTCTGAGACCTTGGATGCTTCTGACCTTCAAGAATCCTTGTACCCACGTGCACACACCCCACCCTTCTCCACACACCTGTGCATGCATACATGCATGCAGATACAGCCATGAATACACACCCATACACACCCTCACCCCCACATTCACACACACACACACACACACACACACTCACACACACAATTAACAAATAATACAATGTTGAATTTGAAGAGATGGCTTACCACTTAAGATCTCTGGCTGATCTTTCATAGAATCCAGCTTCAATTTCCAGCATCTACATGTCAGTTCACTACTATTTACAGTTCAGTTCCAGGGGATCTGATGCTCTCTTTAGCCTCTACAAGCACCAGACACATTGATGGAAAAGAGACATACATTTAAGTGTATAACCCTTATACACTTAAATGAGAAACTTAAAAATAATAATAACGAGAAGTGCCCAATTAGGTCTACTTAAACACAAATGTGGGGACACATTTGATATATGTGGTAGGGATTCCATTGAGAAGGTATGAACTCAGAGGACAAAAGTAATTTTGCATTGTTAAAAAGTTCTCATAACTTCCAGTGGAGAAAACCCAGTTTCAAAACCATTGGCCTACTATTTGTTCTGCCTAAAAGTTGTGCTCTGTGGTAAGGTGGCAGAGAAATAGGGGACGTGGCCAATCAATGACTGATCCAGCTTGAGACCCACACCAGGAGAGGAAGCCCACTCCCTGTATGGCCTGGAGGGCCAGTTACCAGAGGCTGGATAGCTCAGAAACCTATAATATTACCAAATACAACTAGAAAAATGCCAGTAAAATGATTCCTAATGATATTTTACTAATTTGTAGTTATACCATAGTTGTCATCAGAGAAGCTTCATCCAGCAACTGATGGGAACAGGTGCAGAGACCCACAGCCAAACATTGGGTAGAGCATGTGGAATCCTCTGAAAGGGGGATGATGTAGTTGCCAAAGGGGTAAGGATTTCACAAGAAAACCCACCGAATCAACCTACCTGGGCTCAAAGGGGACTATAGAGACTAAACTGATAATCAGGAAGGTATAAGTCTGATCTAGGCCCTCTACACTAAAGTTAAGTTTGTGTAGCTTGGTGTTTTTGTGGGACTCCTAACTCTCTTGCCTGCTTTTGGGACCCCTTTCCTTCTACTGTGTTGCCTCTTCCAGGCTTAGTATGAGGGGAAGTGCCTTGACTGATGGCAACATGATGTTTGGTTGCTATCCCCAGGAGGCTTACCCTTTTCTGAAGATATATGGAGGAGGAGCAGATAGGGGGCTGGGGGGAAGACTCCGGAAAGGAAGGGGGGAAGCAGCAGTCTGGATGCACTATATAAGAGAAAATACACTGGAAACCGATACTTCTATATTTTAGTCAGTATTTCTATGACAAGGTATAGCTGATTATCCATTTTTTTTTAATTGTGTGTGCTCACATGAATGTGCTATTTTAACGCAGGTGCATTCTCTGATTGAAAGAGAGCATTAGACGCTCTGGAGCTGGAGTTACTAGTGGTTGGGAGCTACCCAGGTGCTGGAATGATGGAATCTGAGCTAGGGTCCTCTTCAAGAGCAGCATGTGCTTTTAACTGCTGAGCTATCTCTCTAGCCCTTCGTGATAACAACTCAATGGGTCCAGCTGCTTAAAGGTGATATACGGATACTCATAACTCATGACTCTTTAAACTCTTCTCCAACATTTTAAAAAGCAACTTTGAGACAAAGTTCTAACATGCATCGAAGGCAGTATCATATCAAGAAAGCTATTAAGAATGTCTGATATTTTAGAATATTTAAGAAGGCCACATACTTTATATGTGATATATATATACATATATATATATATACAAACACAAACACATAATATGTGAATATCTGTATCTCTATCTATCTATATATCCTTTTCAATTTTCATCTCTCTTTATCCTGCTCATGCCCCAATGGGTGGTGTTGGTGTGGTGGTATTACTGAATTCACAAAGGTTTTATGATGCTAAAAACAAATTGTGATCCTGGAGATTTAAAGAGTTAAAACCTTCCGATCAGCAGGCAAACCTAAAATGCAGGCGAACTTGCCTGTCTCATCTTCAAAGGTCTCCTCCCAGCATCAGAAAAGTTGTTTGTAGTAAGCCCAAGGGAGGAAGAGGGGCCTGACAAGCTTTCTCCTCCCCTTCTGTGGCTGAACTGAGAAGCTGCTAGTATGACTAATTCTACCAATATCGATCAGTAGGTTAATTTCTAGAGGAGGAGAGGAGATAAGCCTATGGCTGTGTGCGGTAGAAGAAAGAGGGGGAGGTGCGACACCTGATCTCACTCTCCCACCCCCTCCTTCCCTCTTTCCTTGTCTCCAGGGTCTGCCAGTGCCCTCAGAGTCTGAGAGCCCTCTGTGCTCAGCCTAAGAGAAAGGAGCTGTCCGTTCAGTACTAGGGCCACGTGCAACCTGCCCGCCAAAACACAAAGAACTGAAATATTAATTAAAAAAAAAAAAAAAAAAAAAGCCAATCTGTTCAATCCTCCGCCCGCAGGCAGGCTCTAACGGAAAACCACATATGCTTTCCCTTTCTCCTCAATAAATCTTCATGTGGGCATTAAAATACCTAAAAGGATTAGTCATTAAATGCTTGTACATTTGGCTTAATGCGCAAGAAACTGTATGTCACAGGGTTACATCAGAACTGCAGTTTAATCTAATTTGCAGTATTTGCGTAAATGCTTCATTTCGTCTGCTGATTGTTACAGAGGATAATATTAATATCCCAAGTATCCAGAGGGAGAAGGTTAACAAGCCAGCACGGAAATAAGCCGGATGCCGACTGAAGTATCAAACTATCAAAGCTTCTTTTAAGGTGAAACACACACACATAAAGAGAATAAATGGGAGTGTGGCTTTTTCCTCCTCAAACTGCATTTACTATTATTATTTATTATTTGATCCTAAGGTAATAAGGATTTTTTTGTTTTTTGAAAAGGGAGCTTTGCACTTCAGATAGATATGGTGTCCTACATATTACAGTCAAAAGCTGTCGATACAGCAACAGCGAGACGATCCTTCAAAGGACTTATAATTTGCAGACTCATTCTTATTTTCTTCTGAAGAGGTTCCTTTGTAGAAGTGATGCTCAGTCTAGTTGAGAGCCACGCCCTGCACACCCCAGCAGCCAATGCTACCATTTCTCCCTCTACTGTGTTACTAGAGCATGTTTTTATCCATCTGTATCTGGCCTAGATAACTTACTTTTTCGTTTTGTTTTGTGAATGATGTTTATATTTCAGAGGATAAGCTTCATGCAAAAAGTGAACGGGGTCTCAAGGTTATCCTCGTGAAAATTTTGCTTAATGACTATCTTGTGAAAGTTGTCCGCTGGGTTTTCTTGTAGGGCATTTCTCACGCATTTTTTTTTTTATTATTAACTTGAGTATTTCTTATATACATTTCGAATGTTATTCCCTTTCCCGGTTTCCGGGCAAACATCCCCCCCCCTCCCCTTCCTTATGGGTGTTCCCTCCCAACCCTCCCCCATTGCTGCCCTCCCCAACAGTCTAGTTCACTAGGGGTTCAGTCTTAGCAGGACTCAGGGCTTCCCCTTCCACTGGTGCTCTTACTAGGATATTCATTGCAATCTACGAGGTCAGAGTCCAGGGTCAGTCCATGTATAGTCTTGGGGTAGTGGCTTAGTCCCTGGAAGCTCTGGTTGGTTGGCATTGCTGTACATATGGGGTCTCGAGCTCCTTCAACTCTTCCAGTTCTTTCTCTGATTCCTTCAACAGGGGTCCTGTTCTCAGTTCAGTGGTTTCCTGCTGGCATACGCCTCTGTATTTGCTGTATTCTGGCTGTGTCTCTCATGAGCGATCTGCACTCACATTTTGATCATCCGTCTTGAGTTTCATTTGTTCTAGGCATCTAGGGTAACTCAAGCATTTGGGCTAATAGCCACGTATCAATGAGTACATACCATGTATGTCTTTTCTGTGATTGGGTTAGCTCACTCAGGATGATATTTTCCAGTTCCAACCATTTGCCCATTTAATTTCATAAAGTCATTGTTTTTTGATAGCTGAGTAATATTCCATTGTGTAGATGTACCACATTTTCTGTATCCATTCCTCTGTTGAAGGGCATCTGGGTTCTTTCCAGCTTCTGGCTATTATAAATAAGGCTGGATGAACATAGTGGAGCACGTGTCTTTTTATATGTTGGGGCATCTTTTGGGTATATGCCCAGGAGAGGTATAGCTGGATCCTCAGGCAGTTCAATGTCCAATTTTCTGAGGAACCTCCAGACTGATTTCCAGAATGGTTGTAGCAGTCTGCAACCCCACCAACAATGGAGGAGTGTTCTTTTCCACATCCTCGCCAGCATTTGTTGTCACCTGAGTTTTTGATCTTAGCCATTCTCACTGGTGTGAGGTGAAATCTCAGGGTTGTTTTGATTTGCATTTCCCTTATGACTAACGATGTTGAACATTTCTTTAGGTGTTTCTCAGCCATTCGGCATTCCTCAGCTGTGAAATCTCTGTTTAGCTCTGAACCCCATTTTTTAATAGGGTTATTTGTCTCCTTGCTGTCTAACTTCTTCAGTTCTTTGTATATTTTGGATATAAGTTCTCTATCTGTTGTAGGATTGGTAAAGATCTTTTCCCAATCTGTTGGTTGCCGTTTTGTCCTAACCACAGTGTCCTTTGCCTTACAGAAGCTTTGCAGTTTTATGAGATCCCATTTGTCGATTCTTGATCTTAGAGCATAAGCCATTGGTGTTTTGTTCAGGAAATTTTTTCCAGTGCCCATGTGTTCCAGATGCTTCCCTAGTTTTTCTTCTATTAGTTTGAGTGTGTCTGGTTTGATGTGGAGGTCCTTGATCCACTTGGACTTAAGCTTTGTACAGGGTGATAAGCATGGATCGATCTGCATTCTTCTACATGTTGACCTCCAGTTGAACCAGCACCATTTGCTGAAAATGCTATCTTTTTTCCATTGGATGGATTTGGCTCCTTTGTCAAAAATCAAGTGACCATAGGTGTGTGGGTTCATTTCTGGGTCTTCAATTCTGTTCCATTGGTCTATCTGTCTGTCTCTGTACCAATACCATGCAGTTTTTATCACTATTGCTCTGTAATACTGCTTGAGTTCAGGGATAGTGATTCCCTCTGAAGTCCTTTTATTGTTGAGGATAGTTTTAGCTATCCTGGGTTTTTTGTTATTCCAGATGAATTTGCAAATTGTTCTGTCTAACTCTTTGAAGAATTCTCACGCATTTATTGATTACATACTTTGGATGTATCATAGATCAATGAAAGATGCTGGCATCAATTCTTACCTCGTTTTGGCCAGAACATCAGGAAATTCAAGCCAAGTTCATTACAAGTAGATTTGTATAATAAAAAGTCCTGTTCATTCTAGCAGATTGATAATTTAAGGAAATAGAGACATGGTTGACTACACTTTACTCTTTGATGAAGAATAAATAGCATTAGACAAAGGAAGGGTTCCTTCTTCTCCAAGCTTCTCCTTGACATGACTCTTGGTGTTACATCTGCATATTGATTTCCTCTACCAACCAGGCTGACTAACAACCAGTCCTATACTAACATGTTCTGCAGGTGGTGCAAAAACTAATAGACTATTTCAAACACTCATTGTAATGCCATGTGTGTGCATGTCTGTGTGGTATATGCTTGGTCATGTGTATGAAGTAGGTAGGTCAGGGCATACACCCATATGAAGAAGTCAGAGGACAATGGGTGTCTTGATCTATTGTTTTCCTAATTTCCTTACCATGAGGTATCTCACTGAATCTGAAGCTGGACTTATAGCCAGCAAGTCCTCACATTGCTCCCCAAACCCATCCAGTGCTGGGGTTTTATGAGTGCTTGGCCACATCCAACCTTTTACATGGATCAGGGGTATTTGAACTTAGGTCCTCATAGTTGAGAAGCCAGTGCTCTTATGCAGAAGCCACCTTCCCAGCTCCTCATAATTCCTTGAAAGTTAAAAAGAGTTAGGGAAATTCAAAATAGGTGTTTACAAATGAACAAATCTATATTATTACTTCTTACAGATGGGTGGATACTTTTACAATGTAAAGAAGAGGACAATGGGAAATACTGATGCAATTTTTTAAGTCCATTTATGATTTAGTCACTAATTTTCACATCCCTTCCTCCCTTCCTCCCTTCCTCCCTTCCTCCCTTCCTTCCTTCCTCCCTTCCTTCCTTCCTCCCTTCCTTCCTTCCTTCCTTTCTTCCTTCCTTCCTCCCTCCCTCCCTTCCTTCTTTCCTTTCTTTCTTTTCTTCCCTCCTTCCTTACTTTGTTTCTTTTTTTACATTTGTTCAGATTTTTCTTCAATGATTTATTTGTTTTTATTTACTTTACGTCCCAGTCCCAGTTGCCCTCCCTTCTCTCCTCCTAGTCTCAGCCTTAAAAATTCGTCCTTCCCATTGACCCCTCACTTTTTCCTCACAGAAGGAGGAGTCTCCATTGGTAAAACTGCACCACAGGACATGTAGTCTAAGCAGGACTAAGCATATCTTCTCCCATTGAGGCCCAACCAGGCAGTCACAGTAGTGGGCAGGGCATTCAATGGCAGGCAAAAGGGACCAAGACAATCCACTTGTTAGGGGTTCCACATGAAGACCAGGCTGTACAGTTGCTACAAATGTGTAGGAAGCCTACGTCCAGTCCCTGCATGCTCCCTGGTCAGTGACCTAGTCTTTGTGAGCCCCCAGGAGCCCAGGTTAGTTGACTCTGAGGTCTTTTGTGGTATCCTTGATCCTTCTGGGTTTTTCAATTCTATCCTCTGCTCTTCCATAAGACTCCCTGAGTTTCACCTGATGTTTGGCTGTGGGTCTCAGTCTTCTGTCTTCATCTGCTGCTGTATGAAGCCTCTCAGAAGACAGTTATGGTAAGGTCCTTGTCTGCAAGCATAGCAGAGTATCATTAAAGTGTCAGGGGTTGGCTCTCTCACATGGGATGGATCTCAAATTACTCTGGATATTTTTTAGTTTTATCCTACCTTATCTTGCTATGATTTTAATCTGTGCCTGGAGGTTTCATTCTTCATTCTTTAGTGCCATCCTCGTCTAAGTTAAATCCCTTGAGTCACTACTTTTTAGTGTTCTTCTTTGTAGCAATGAGCTATGTGAAAATTTTAGATGTGAAACAAACCTGAAGTCATGAGACTTACTTTATAATCTCTCAATCTAAAAATACAGAGTCAGAGGCTGGAGAGATGGCTTAACAGGTAAGATCAATGACTGCTCTTCCAGAGATCCTGAGCTCAATCTCAGCAACTACATGGGGTGGCTCACAAGCATCTATAATGGGATCTGATGCCCTCTTCTGGCATGCAGAGGGATGTGCAGATAGAGCATACACATACATAAAATAAATAAATCTTAAAAAAACTTAATGAGTCTGTTTGCTATTTTTATTTGCCAAAACATAAGCGTTATCACTTTCTTGCTATTCAATCAGTTGATGAATTGATTACAAATGATCTGCTATTTTACCCCAAAGAAATTTATACAAGATTATACTCAATCTAATTAATTCTCAGTATTAGTGAATTCTACCATTCTTTAGATGTTAATAAAGGATGTTGGTTCTCTACAATTTGTTAAGTGAGATCAAAACAACTAGGTGATCACTGAATTTATATGAAATACTGTTTTGGAGAGTGATGAAGACACTATGTATTTAGTGTGTAGAGTTATATTGGACCGGAGCTGGGGAGATTGCTCAGTGGTCAGCATTTTTTTTTCCTTTTTTCTTTTTTTTTTTTCGGAGCTAGGGACCGAACCCAGAGCCTTGCGCTTGCTAGGCAAGTGAATTTTTTATTCTTCTGAAGGACCAGCTTCCAGGTCAGACGGCTCACAACTACCTGTACCTTAGTCCTATGTGATCCAATAGCTTCTTGTAGCGCCTTGCGCTTGCTAGGCAAGCGCTCTACCACTGAGCTAAATCCCCAACCCCCTGAATACTTTTATATATTTTTATTAGTTATTTTATTTATCTACATTTTAAATATTGTCCCCTTCCCAGTTTCCCCTCCACAACCCCCCTATCATACCCCTCCCCTTGCTTCTATAATGGGAGCTCCCCCATCCTCCCGTCCATTCCTGCCTCACTGTCCTAGCATTCCCTTATAGCCTCCATAGGACCAAGGGCCTCGCCTCTTATTGATGCTAGGTAAGACAATCCTGTGCTACATATGCAGCTGAATCCATGGGTCTTTCCATGTGTACTCTTTGATTGGTGGTTCAGTCTCTAGGGTGTCTGGTTGGTTGATATTGTTGTTCTTCCTATGGGGTTGCAAATCCCTTCAGATTCTTCAGCCCTTTCCCTAACTCCTCCACTGGTATCCCTGTGCTCAGTCTGATGGTTGGCTGCAAGCATCGGCATCTGTATTGGTCACGCTCTGGCGGAGCCTCTCAGGGGACAGCCATACTGGGCTCCTGTCAGTAAGTGCTTCTTGGCATCAGCAATTGTGTCTAGGTTTGGTGTCTGCATATAGGATGGATCTACTCTTTGTGTCCTGGAATTTCCTTTAGACAGGAACAATTCTGTGTTAACATTTTTGACATGGGTGGGTGACCCCATCCCCCAACTGGGGGCCGTGCCTAACCTCTGGATACGGTCTCCATAGGTTCTTTTCCCCCTTTGTTGGATATTTCATCTAATGTCATCCTCAGTGGGTCCTGGGATCCTCCTGCTTTCCTGGCATCTGGGACTTTCTAGTGGCTCATCCCAGTTCCCCATCCCCCACTGCTACACACCTCCGTTCAGTTTCCTGACCCTCTGTACTCCCCCCTGCCCCGTCTCCTTCCACATATGATCCTGTTTCCCCTTTCCCTCTTCTTCCTCTAAGTGTGGATGCTTCAGTCGTACTTAGAAGGGGGAACAAAATAATCATGGGAGGTAGAGGGAGGGAATGGAATACTTTTAGCTGAGAACAGAGTTCACATATAAGATACAAGTTGAAAATACAAAATCAAACTGTGATGAAATATGGTTACAAAGCCTGACTTCTTGGAGTAAAGAGGACAATGGCGTAGGTTGTGTTTTTCTGGGACATGGTTGAAAGGAACAGTCTAAAACAGCACGAGCATAGCCTAGGGACTACTATGTGACATTAAAAATCAAAGTTATGGAATCATAATAATTTATTCATATTTTCAACTTCTAACTCTTCTTCCATAGATAATTTTTCTTTCCTCTTACTTTTCTACCAGGACATGCCACACACTTTGTTCTTTATAAAACGCCCCACTCCCCGCCCCCTGAACCTCTCATGTTTTCTCTGCTCTAAAGAAGGAAATGACACACTCAAAGCACAAAGCTGAACTTCCCACGGGACGACTTGGATGGAACCAGATGAGAGAGTTACATTAGGGCAGAAGTGTGGGTCAGAGCATATCAAACTGAAAGCATGAAGCTAGAATCAAGTTTGGAGGCTATTGTTTGTATCAGATCGTTTAAGGCTAGCCCTGCCATTTAAAGGCTTCCCTATATAAGGAAAAATTTCTAGCCAGTGAATAGTAGCAAATGGAGTGCATTTTAAAGTAATCTAGCATGGGTGCAGACTGACAAATTAGACATGATTAGAAATAAAATTGGGTAGAATAACTCATATTTTTGGTTGGGAGCCTGGCATTTAACGACTGAGCCATCTCTCCAGTCCCATGTGAAATAACTCTTAATTTAAATAATTGCAATTAAAAATATGTGACCCATGAAACAATAGTCAAGTGAAGATACAGTTTGTTCACAAGTGTGCTGTTTCTAATGCACTAGAATTGTAAGCAGGGAGGCTTAGGGTAAATAAGTCTAAAAGCTCATTTAACATTGTCTGCACAATATTGGTATTTACATCTAATTTGTATTTTTAAGATTGTTTTGAGAAAGCTGCTGATACCAAACACATTTTTGCTAATATATTTTGTTATATTTTCAGCATATTTGTAAACTTTAAAAGGGAAATTTATGTTAAGAATGTAACATAAATGTATGTATGTATTATATACCATATTCTATGTAATAGCTTTGCTTAATGATGTTTGAATTTCCATCCTAGCTATTCAAATATGTGGTGCTCTCTCTCCCTGTTTCTCTCTCTCCCTCACTCATCCTTCTGCCTGAATTAAAATAGAGCAGATAAAGCTTAACTTCGAAATCCTTCAGTCAATTCCAAATGTGTATGTGAGTGCTCCCGAATCATAAATTGAGAATGGTCTTCATTCTTTTGAAGTACACAATTTCATAAACAGGATACTGAATGGCTTCTAAGAATTTAAAAGCTGCTTTTAAAATGGGGGGTATTAATGTTTGTAGCAGTTTTTTTTGTAGAGTTTTCTTAATTGTAATATCTTCATGAAAACTCATCTCCCAGGGCTCAGGGAACTATGTGGGAAAGAAGGTTGAAAGATTGTGAGAGTCAGCAGTATGGATGACTCCAAAGGAATTGTTTTCCAGCGTGAACAGGACTGATGCACATATGAACTCAAAGAGTCTGTGGCCGCATGCACAAGAACAGTACAAGAGTCCCAAGACCAAGAGTGGGAAAGTTGCTATCTTCAATATTGATATCCCTCAGGAAAGGAAAATTTAGTTATCTCCAGTAGAGTCTCACTGTGTGCACAGCTCATCTTATGTCAAATTGAAACACCATGTAGAGTTACCTGAAGGGAGAAAACCTTAACTGAGAGATGTCTCTAAGGCTTTTTCTTGATTAGTTATTGATGGGAGACAGTCCTGCCCATTGTGGCATGATCCTTCCCTGGGATAGTGGTCCTAGGTTCTATAAGAAAGCAGGCCTGGAAAGTCAATGGGAGCAAACCAGTAAGCAGCAACCCCTCCACCCTCCCTGTGACCTCTGCACCAGCTCCTCATATTCAGGATCCTGCCCTGCCTGAGTTCCTGTCCTGACTTCCTTCTTTGAGCAGCTGTGATATAGAAGTGGAAGCCAGATAAACTCTTTCCTATCTCAGTTGCATTTTGGGCATTTTGATATTTTGTCACAGCAATAGTAACTCTAAGTCAGATAACAGGCATATTAAGCACAAATTCAAGGCTAGGTATTGTGTCCAGGAATAGTTAGCCAACAGGACATGAAATCAACGCTACTTTTGTAGATTTTTTGTCTCATTTTGTTTTGTTTGGAGATTTTTGTTTTATTTGTCTTTTGATTGTATATTTTGGTTTCCAGAGAGAGAAAGGATGTGGAGTTGGGTGGGTGGATAGGTGGTGAGGACCTGGGAGGAGTTGGGGAAGGGGGAAAAGTGAGATTAGAATATACTGTTTGAAATTCTTTTTCAAGAGTTCATGCATAGCCAGCCACTTTCCTAATTGTCCTTCCACAAAACTGTGAATGGTGAAATACTTGTAGGAAATTTCACTCTTCTGTTTTTTATGGTGCCCTTGGTCCACATGCAGCTGTTTGATTCTATTTTTTTCCTTCTGATTGCTGTTAGTTTGTTGAAATGGATGTTTTAAAATGAAGCCTAGATAAGATATCTATTATTTTCTTAAGAAATAAATCAAGGGTAGAGTGTCAATACGTAACCTTGGTTAACCTGGAATTTACTATGTAGACCAGGTTGAACTCAAACTCACGGACACACACCTATCTTTGATCCCGAGATTAAAGATGCATACCAATAAGCTTGATTTGGAGCATTCAGAAACAGAGTTATTTAGTTATCATTAATTATAAATATGTGCATGTGTTTATTCATAGGTATGTGAACATGAGAACTGTGTGGAGGCCAGAGGCATTAGATGCCTGTGGAACTGAAGTTATAGGCAGTTGTGAGCCACATGGTATTGCTTCAGGGAATACGACTCTGGTCTTCTTCAATAGCAGGATGTGGTCTTAACCTCTGAGTCACCTCTTCAGTTCTCATTTTAAAATATAATATTTTATTATTTTCTAGAGTATTTTATACATCCATATAATATATTTTGATTATATTCACCTCTTATTCCTGTACCTGACTCCTCCCAGATTTATCCACCAGCCCATCCCCTTTTCTTACAATGCATTTTGTTCATCTTGTACTGCCCATATAGTCATGAATATGAGGCCATCCACATTCAATTAAGAGCATAATTGACCTATCAGAGCCACATCCTTAAAGAAGACTAACTCTCCCAGGTCTACCAGCTATCTGCTATCAGTAGTTCCACAACTGGGTGGGGGTTTCAATATTTAAACAAGCAAGCAAACAAACAAGAAACTAAAGAAACCCCAGAATTCTCTAAAGTCTTTGAAGTTGATGGAAATACTGTTCGATTGGTATATGGTTAGATAGTGTTTTCCAGTTGAAAGTTTAAAGTTGAACAAGGTGGTTGTTAGATCTATTCTTGCTTTTCCAATTGTGTATCTGTATCTTTCATTTGATCCCTTTCACAAGATTTCATTAAGTTCCTATTTAACCTTTAGTGGAAGTGACGGTGCACCAAAGAATATGTGTTCATAAGGTTTAATACTTTTTAGCTATTGATACAGTAGCTGGTGAGATGGTACCTACCACGCTATGCCACTTTCCTTTCTGGAGCTATCAATAGACTCACTGTGCTTCATTTAGGCCTCACAGATATGCAGTTGTTGGTACCTGTTCATTTGGCATATACTATATATCAGAGACTATGTTAATTATTTAATGTGAAGAGTTTCTTTAACCATACAATGCAGTCTTCAAAATACACTCAATCTTAAATGGACAAGGAAAATCATTTACATTTGTATATCATGGGAAAGACAAAGAAATGATGCTATTGTATCTCTTAAGTACTAGGAAAGTATATAATGTATTCTGCTCACACATCATTCGCCAAAACACAGAAAATGAAGATATCTGGCTTCAAAGGATGGTTGAAAACGTACTTTCATGTGGTAAAACCATGAAACCAATCGAAATTTTTATTACTATAATGAAGAAGAGAATGGGTATTAGAAAGATAGCTAGCGAAGGACACTTGGCTATACAACCATCAACTAACTTTTCCTGTGATTTCCAAAATACAGTAATAAAATTGCAATGACACTGGTTTGTAGAGCAGGGTCTGAAATTAGAATGTGGGGTTTTCTTTCTGTTGAGCTCGAATGAGAACTTCCTAGAGGAGGTCATATTTGAATTAGATATTTAAGAACGGCAAGGTTGTGCATTAGAAAAGGGTGAATGCACTCTAAGAAAAACGTTAGAAAAATCTCACAAGTGATAGGTATTACAGAGCATTTGGTAAAATCGAGCTGTTGTAGCAAGGCTACCATGCACACTTGGCTCCATACAAATGAAGCACAGACGAATTAGGGGGTTGGAGGTAGGTTTTGAGGATGTCCGTTTACGGTTTATCCGGGAGACCATGACATTGTCTTGCGCAAAGGATTGCTGCAGCAGACTTGTTGCCAAAAATAATTCAGTATCTGTAAGTCAGCTTCCCCCAGATTTCAGATTTGGGAAGAAATCTGATATATCTTCATTGTATCCAGGTTGAGGCCAAAACACAATGTATGACTGTCAAGGCCCACCAAAGGCAATTACAGCAATTTACCAGGGCAGGCTGTCCCCTCTCTTTTCCCTATTTCTTCCTCATTCCCATCTCACGCCGGATCTCATCCAGAGCACTTGCCTGGAAATTCTGAAAGGCAGTACTGTCCATGACTCATACTCTCTTCAGCTTGGGGCACCTTGGTGGAAGACGATTCCTCTTCTTTTGCTGCACATTGTCTCATGAGGAAAGCTGGAGCGTTGGTTCTTGTTTATTTAGTCACAATATCTAAAAGAAGAATGGATGATAACTTTAGGTTTATCTCCATTAAAACTAAAGTTAGGTGTCTCAGCTATGGTTTCTGTCACTGTCATAAAGACCATGATCAACAGCAAATTGGGGAGGAAGAAATTTATTTTAGTTTACAACTTTCAGGTCATAGTCTATCACGTAGGCAGGTCAGGCAAAAACTACCGAAAGGGAAATTTGTAACCTATTGAACACCTTGACACTTAGTATCTTCACCATATTCATAACCTTTTAATCTGCAATGACTCCTTTAATTAAATTAAACAATTTAATTTTAGCTAAGAGAAAAATTGTGGGTAACTGGGTTAGTAATAAAGATAAAAGGTTCCATGTTTTTCTTATTTGAGGAATCTAGGTGGAAACACAAATGGAACATGAAAGCAAAAGGGATACTATATATGAGAAGGTAGGAGAATGGTTAAAATATTTAGGGGTGAGGATTAATGTTTAAATATTTAGAACCTGACTGCAGAATCAAGTAATTTTATTTTCTGTAGACTGGGCCTTGCATATGGCATCCGTTTCCTCTGTCATGGTGCTATATACCCAGTCATGTTTTGGCTTTTTACACTGACACAGTGTCTTAAGTTACTCAAGTTGCCCTTCAACCTATCACATTATTGTCATGTGGATAGCTAGATTGTAGACCTACAATACCAGGCCTAGCCAGAATTTAAATCTTATTCATTTTATAGTGCCCTTATAATTCTATCTGTCTGTTGTCTGTCCATCTGTCTTATATGTATGTATGTATGTAAGTTTGTATGACTTTGTCTATCATCTACCTATAGACTGACTACTTACATCTATGTATCTATGTATCTGTCTGTCTGTCTATCTATGTATCTATCTATCATCTATCTAATATTTTGGTGAAGGAGGCTTTCACTTTAGCCCTTCTGCCTCAAATTATCAAGTGCTGGAATTACAGACATTAGCCACTCTGCAGAGTCATATGAAGCTTACATTCACAAAAGGGACTATACTTGTAAAACAATTCGACTTATGAAAACACTCAAGAATTTGTTTTCATACTCACCTGATAATAATTTTACAATAAAACCATAAAAACCTCATAGAACATAAAGGCAAGAAACAAATAACCCAGTTAAAAATAGCAAAGGTCTTGGATACATTTTTATCATAAGAAAGTATACAAATGTCCAAAAGGTTTATGAAAACATATCAGGGATCAGGAGATGGATCAGCAGATAAAGGAGCGTCTTGTCATGTCTGACAACCTGATTGAGCACCGGAACCTACATGGTAGAAGGAAAGAACTGACTTCTGAAAAGTGTCATATGACTTCCAGCTGAACACCATCTCATGGGTACACACACACACACACACACACACACACACACACACACACACACACCCCAAATAAAAAAGAATAATTAAAACATAATAGAATAAAATATATGACTATTTTACCATGTTGGGCAGCACAAATACATATAATTTCTATACACAAATCAATAAATATATGGGCTGAGGATATACCTCAGTGAATAGAGTGCTTTCTTAGCATGCATGATTTCCAGAGTTCAATTTGCACCCCAAGAAACCCAATATGGTGGCACATACCTGCAATCTCAGCCTTTAGGAGAAAGAAACAAAAAGATTTATCTACTTAGTTACAGAGTAAATTTGAAAACAGTCTAGGATACAAGAGTCCCCGTCCGAAAGAAAGGAAAACACAACACCAGACAAACAGAAACTTAGAATATTTGGATATGAAAAAAATATATTTCCAAGTGAAAAAAACCCACATTTTGAAAGGCTATATATTGTAGCATTCTAACAAGGTGACATTCCAGAAAATAATTCAAAACTGTGTGGTTTTAGGGTAAGGTTTTGAGGGCTATAAAAAATGTCAGTGATTGCTAGGTATTATTCTGGGAGGAGAAGGTGTGAAGAATAAGAGTGCTGATCTGGGGACAAAGGAACTACTCTGTATAACATATTGAATATTCTCTGTGTTTCTCAAAACCCACAATGCCATCTAACGGAGAGAAACCTCAGGTATTAACAACCCATCTGTTCTAACAAATACTCCAATCTATGTTAGAATCATGGTAAGGGGGGAAATTGGGTTTAGGGGATATGTGGGAAGGTGCACATAACAACTTTATGCTTGATAGTAAGGGTTTTTTTGTTTTGTTTTGTTTTTGTTTTTTGTAAGCTTACATTCAACCTGGAACATAAAATATATTTTAGAATGCTTGTTTTTGTTATCAATGTCAGGATAGGGCTAGGATGGTAGATTTTATAATTTCAATATGAAGCTCTGCTTCTAGTAGTTTTAAACACAATAGAAGTATGACATAAATCATGGTCACAAAGTTCTTGATCCTTACAAATGGCAGCAAGCAGTTTTGCAAGGCAGAGAGGAGCAGATGGCTCTCTGTGATTAAGTGGCATACATTAGACTCAGGAAATAATATAGGAGTTTTCTGTCTTGTAGGGGGAACTGTGTGTAATAACTTTTTTTATGGCAGGGATTCTCTAGCATTATGAGAAAACAAACATGAAGAGTCAGGAAACTAATATTTATTTGCTACTTAGTACAAGCCACTCTGTATGTATTATCTTTTAATCATCCTCAGGACATCTTTTATGATGTTCCTTCACATGCATTATCTCTTATCTCATCGTTCTATATTGATGCTGCATATGGCTATCCAGATGGAGCCCTAATTTCCTGCCTCACTGGCAACTAGATGTGGCCGCATGATTTTTTTTGCAAGTGAATATATGTAGAATCGATGTGGCAAATTCTATGCTGTCATTTAAAGGCATTCGTGTGCTTTTGGATAACTTCCTTTCCCATTCATATGTGATAAATAACCAACTTTGACAAAGAAGATAAGAATAATATAGCATATTCAACATGCAATGTTACTGACATCATATTGCTCTTTTATACCCAGCAGGACTATGCATACTCATTAGGAGCTGTGGTCAAGGTGAAGACATCAAAGAGATTGTGACAGCGTCGTCATCCATTGGTGAGTCAACGGGACAATTGGCAAGGAGTCCAAATGGTTGAATCTGTACATAATTCTTCTGAGACATTAAAGCACAAAAATGTGGAAAATGTCTTCTTTTCTCACAGGAAGCTGATGATAAAATCTGCGTATTTAGAGTTTATATAGAGTATAATTGGAAGGTAGTAGTGAGAGAGAAATTATATGTGTAAGTAGATGCATGTTATTTCTAATTTATGAAATACATTTTGAATCTCTAAATTTTATATAAAATCTAAACTTACTACTGAAGAAGATGAGAAGTTGGAGTTGTCAGTTAATTTTTTCAGTGAAAGAAATTTGTTCCACATTTAAATTTTATGCGGCCAACTATCAATATTATATCAGAGTAATTCTGATGAGGAGGTAATTCATTACAATTGCATCAAAAATTATCATACCTTATATATGCCACAGGACATCTTGAAATCCCCTAATTTTTCATTATTCACAATGATGTGCTTAGTTAAAATTACAAGCAACCCAGCCTGATTTGGGCTGGTTACTAAGAGAGTAGAGCTAGTAAAATACTTTGAGTTACTTATTGAATAGTCCCAAGATGAGACATTCTCTTGGATGACTAATCTGCTAAAAAGGTCAAAAAAATCAGAAATGTCAAGCGTAGAATCACTTTTCAGAAAAGTTCTGCTGAGTATAAGCTACGTTCTCCTTAGTCATTCCTGGCTGCTATCCAGAGCCTGTAAGGTCTGGCTCAGGTCCTCCAACACCTCTGCTTTTGTTCTTGCAACTCCTGAAATGAAATCTTTGAACTGACTCTATGCTTAATTTGTGTTCTTGGTCAATGTGTCATGAAGCGTGGGCTAGTAGCTAGTTTTTTTCTCCATAGTGGAAGATAAATTCTTCTTTCTACTAAGACCTACAAAATGTGAGAAATTTCCTTTTTGTTTTTTGCAAAGATTCATTTCACTTTTAATTATGTGTCTCTCTGTGTGTTTTTATGTATATTTGCATGTGTATGGGGAAGCCAGATGAGGTTTGCAGCTGCAAATAGGAGATGTATCCCATCTGACCTGGGTGCAAGGAATTGAACTAGGGACTTTGAAAGAGCAGTATGCACTCCCAGTTGCTAACCCATCTCCTCGAAGTGAGCAATTTCCAAAAAAAATACCATGATTAAAACTTGGGGTCGCTCACATTAATGTCATCAATATATCAGGTATATTTATGTCTATAAAGTGTGGTGATAAATGATCAGCTCTTATATGTAGGAGTCAGTGACAGCTATTGATTTCCTCCAACTGTAAATGTAATATTGATTTCTCAATGGCCAGGTAACTTATTCAGAAAGTAAAAAAGGTAATGAACATGAGGGAAAAATGTAATAATTTAATATTTACATGAAGAAAAGGGAAAAAAATAGAAATGAGACTTAGGGCCCAAGGGCCACACTTAGTTTAAAAAGCCTTCAAATCTTATTTTAGATCCCCAAATCATGAATTTAACCAACAATATAATTATTGGGTTTTACATCATACAGATTACATATTTCATACTGTTGAAAGACATATATTTCTATGTCAATTTCACCTTATCGAAAGACCCAATCAACAGAATGCCAACAAAGTTTAATTTATTCTTTAAGTAGAATTTATTATGGTATAGTTTGTCCCATATTATCCCACAAATTTTAGAGACCCTGACTTTGATTCAAGTTTTATTTTTGGTTTGCTTGAAGGGGCAGTAATGATTCTGTGCTTTTCCTGTAATGTGAAATGTTTTTCCCTCTTTTATTAAAAGCCAGTTCTTTTTTCATAATATATCCTTTATTACAGTTTCTCCTCCCTCTTCACATCTCAGTTTCTCCCCACTTCCCTTCTATCCAGATTCACTTCTTTTCTGTCTGTCACTAGAAAAGAACAGACTTCTAAGAAATAACAACAAAACACGATAATATAAAATATGAGAAAATACAAAAGTTATCACATCAAAGTTGGTCAAGGCGAACCAACAGATGGAAAGAGCTCAAAAGATGGCACAAGAATCAGAGACCCATTCACTTACTCATTCACACACTCAGGAGTCTGATAAAAATACTAATATATAATATATTTTTATATTATATACTTAATATAATATTTATATATTTTATTTAAACACACACATATACATACATACATATATATATGTGTATATATATATAAATAGAGAGAGAGAGAGAGAGAGAGAGAGGGGGGGAGAGAGAGAGAGAGAAAGAGAGAGAGAGAGAGAGAGAGAGAGAGAGAGAGAGAGAGAGAGAGAGAGAGAACCTGGTGAAAGCCCATGGAGGCTCTGGGTTTGTGCTTCAGTCTCTGTGAATCATGGGAACTCTACTCAGAATATTTGGAGAACCTTGTTCTCCTGGTGTCCTGCATCTTCTCTACCTTTTATGAGTGTGAAACTTTAATTATATTCTCTAGCTCTTTGAATCGCAGACTATGATTGGATAATCAGAGAAGAAGTTTTGTTTTTATTAGCATAGACAAGGCTTAAATTTTAAAATTCCGTTTAAGCCAACATTGTACTACATGAAGAACAGCACAGATACAGACACTGCATGTCAGATAGTTTTCATGTTTAATTTTCACACAGAGCAACAAGAAACTCTACCTTTGAGTCATGATTCACAAGTGATTTGCTTGCTGAAGAGACAGCGGGCTTCAAACATATGCTATTCAAGGTGAGAATCATTCTCAGAATCCAGTCTTAAATTATTTCTGAGAAATTCTTGTGAAAGGAAAGTGAATTAGTTGAGGATGTGATGAGAAAAATTCATTTGCTCCCCATGTACTGGGAAAGAACCTGTTGAATAGCATTTAAAAGAGGATTAGAGCTGATTTCTTACAAGCCTTAGGATTATCAGATTTGTAAACTGAAGCAGAATTAGGAGTTGCAATTCATTTACAAAGTAGCTGATATCATTGGCCTTGGGCCTCACAATGCATTTGATTCTGGACACATGATCCCTGTGGTTTTTATATGTATTTAGGCATGGCTTTTTCTTCCTGACATATTTCAATAAGAAGGAACTAAGAATATGTTGCTGTTCAGCTTGTTGATATATGAACTCAAGAATGGTATGTTGCAGCAAAACAGAAATCAGATACGGTCATGTTCCTAGTGGCCTCATTACATTGATTGCACAGCACAGAATGTTTAATGAATGTTAGTGTGATTTTAGATGTAAGCATCGCCGAATGCGGGTGCTCCTTGAACGAGTAATAACACGAGCATTAAGAAAACACGTAATGATGCGTGTCTATAATTTCAGCACTCAGGTGATGGAAGCAGGATTACCAGAAGCTCAAGGTCATCGTCAGGGACACCGAGAGGTCTGGTTAGCTTGAGCTATCTGGGCTCTTGCTTCATGCCTTCCTCCCCTTAACCCCTCCAAAACAGTGCGTATTAATTATACAAACTAAGAGGTTACATTGTGACATTTTCCCAAGTGCCTATTAGGTGATTTGATCATTTTTACTTCCATTGTTTCATTGTGTCTCCTCTTCTGTTTTTTTTTCTCTCTTTCCAGTCTCTTCTCTACTCTTGCCTCTTTTCTACAATCTAGATTCTGCATCTGAAGGAAATCACTCACTATGCATCTGGTTCATCTCACTTAACATGATTTGCAGTTGCGTACACTTTTCTACAAATCGCATGAAGATGACTCGGACACTCCCGCTCTGACATCGCACCATGCACTTGGAGACCATGTTATTATTTCTTTGTGATCGCTGCTCGATGAACTGTGTTGGATCTCCTTACAAACCATCTGCCATTGGCATCTGGATCTACCCCTGTATTTGCAACAGATCATTGTTTATTGGGAAGCTAAAAAGGTGACTTTTTGAAACAGAAAACTTGATTGACTTCAAACTCATTGTTCCCCACCCTCAGCTTCTAAACTCTTAGAATTGAAGACTTATGCTATCACACTTGGCAAATTTGGATCTCAAGACTTCTTCCTATCTTCTTTTCATTCAGAACCATCCCTTATCCCTTCTGTACTTAAAAATTCTACTTGACTATCTCCATTTGATAACCACTTGCAAAGGAAGAATTAGGTAGTGTAAGAGACTTCTCAAAATACAAGTCATTGCTAATATCCTTGATTTCATTTCGGAAGTTGAAGGTAAATGCCTATTACTGAAGACACCCCATACTTTGGGTACAGGATTTACAGGATTTGAACTGGAACTGACCTAAAAGCCTCCTCTCTGATAACTAGCTTTCATTGTTCCAAATGCTGCTATGCAAGCTGCTAAGGCAGGAAAGCAGTCAATAGTCCTACCCAGCTATGACGTTTATGAACAATGACTAGCATGGCATGATATCCCTAAAAGTACAACAGCAAAACTTATATCTTGGTTGTAACCAACCACTCTCTAAGTAGATTCCATTTACCAAGAGGAGAATCATTACAAATCTAGCCAATTTTACATCTAGCTAGTGAGGTCATAGATCTTAGAGGGGGATCTATAACTGTCACAGTCCTAAACTAATATAATTCCTAACTACATTTGAAACATTTATCTTTATACTCATAAATAAATGTAGATCTTACCCCTCATCAAAGAAGCTTCTTTTCACAGTATAAGGATATATGCAGTATAAGTTACAAATAGCCACAGCCAGTATACCCAACATAGTGTCCAGCCTCAGTGGATGCATCTACAACACAATTTCTGAACAAACAGAAGGATCAAGGGACATCAGGGAAGAAGAGATAGAAAGATTATTAAGAGCTAGAG
Source organism: Rattus rattus (assembly GCF_011064425.1). NCBI lineage: Eukaryota > Metazoa > Chordata > Mammalia > Rodentia > Muridae > Rattus > Rattus rattus. Next base: position 96,644,319 of record NC_046157.1, on the reverse strand, counting down.
TACCAGGAAGTCGATTGTGATATTGTGCCTTCTAGATATAACAGAAAAGCTAAGACCATGAAATCTCAACAACATGGCTGCCTAAGCAAGACTCAAACAATTCTAACCACAGTTGTACCTCCCAATGTACATGGAGAGAATATGGTGGCCACCATATGTATTGGTATATATGTTCCAATTATTTATTCTTTCAGTTTCAGTATCTAACTCAAATTTGGTCAAAACTGATTGTTTTCCCAGGTCTTAGGGACAAAAGTGTTTTTTGTTGTTGTTGTTGATGATGTTCTGGACTATGGAGACTGGATACATAACATCTTTGTAAGGAAGATCATTGCTGATATTTGTAAGAGTAGATGCGGTAAGAAGGCAGGAGGTCTGAAGGGTCTGAACAGAAGAACTAGTACAGAATTGAAGTCAGAGGGAGAAGAGTTTCAATCAGGATCAATTTCTCACATTCTTTGTAAAATGAGGGCAACAAACCAATGCTGGTCTAGTAATGGATTTTACAGAGAGAAAGAACGTTGGGATTCAGAAAACGATGAGTAGAGTTACGGCAAGGATAATTGTTCTTGTGCTAGCTTGAGAGGATGGGATGCCTTGAAAGAGGATGGGTTGACTGCTAAAGAGCATAACCAGCTCATCCCAAATACGAGAACCATGTATCATCTCCTGATAGTAAAGTGTGTAGAAACTGGTTAAAAAAAAAGCATGAGGGAGGAATTGATAGGAGAGCTAAGTATTGGTGGCAGAATCTGAAACACACATCTAGGCTTGGTTACTGAGTAGAAAAAAATAGCAGATAGAACAACAATTTTCTCCAGGTTCATGGCTACACAGTCAACACAGTGTATTCCTCTAGCTTGGATGAGCTACTAAAGTACTAAATCATTAAGCATATTTAATATTTTCATACTAAGTTTCCTGTTCTGTGATCATAAAAATTGCTGGGATACAGTGATTACCATGGAGAACCTTCTAGTTTGCCAGTATATCAAATTTTAAATGCTGGTGACTTCTATAGCAGTGACACAAATGTTGCTTTTCATTTCCCACCGAGTACATCTTGGCCTTACATTAAAAGAGAGAGAGGATACTTGTTCAATGTGGCCACTGTAAGAAAAGGAAGAAGGAAGTCTAATGAAGCAGCAAGTCCGTAGTCACGGATCTAAAATGAGATTTGCATTGAAACAGAGGACAGAAGTCCTTAGCAAAGCTGAGTCCTGGTCAAAGTGTTGTCTGTCCCATCATTGGCCCATGCTTGTTATGGCTCTAGACTTTCCTGAGAGGTGGTCTGCAAAGTTATCAGGACTCTGTGAGAACTTCTTCCATAGACAAGCTCCTCTTCTGGCTGGTCTCATACTTCAGCCTTTTCTGAATACAAGACTCTTTTGGAACATTCCATTTAGTAGGGATCCACTGTTTCAAGACACTGATACCTAAAGGGATGGGTCCTGGCGTTTCTTTAGAATATTTTCCTTCCTGTCTGGATAATGGTAATTCCCCACTCTTTGTTTTCACACCTTAATGTTTAGATGAAATATGCCAGTGTTTGAAACAAATATTATAGGCAACACGAATAAAACAGAGATGAGAACGTAGTGTCAGGTAAACAAACATAAGACTCACCTGGGTCTACTTTCTTACCTGTGGTGACTTTTGGGTCAACTAAAAATGACTTTACTTTTTCATATGTTTGTTTTTGTTTTTGAATCTCTCTGAAGTCTAGATGGCCTCCAACCCACGATCCTATTTCAGCCATCCCTGTTCTGAAATTACAGAAAAGTGGCATCATTCCAGTTATGACTTTATTTCAATTCTGACAATTTCCTCTCCTGTCAATATTCTCTGAAGATACCATCCATTAGCCCTTTGATCTTTGTATCTTGACTGTCCTTGGTCACCGGGATGTAATTTCTCCTATTGGTCTGATTTAGACTTAATCCTTGAATTCAGTTCTTGGGTGCCTGCTGAGTAATCTTTTACTATCTTAAAAATCTGCCAAGATTATTTTAGTTAGGGCCAGACTATCTCAACATTTAAAAAAAGTCCAAATACTCATTTTTCTGCTTTGCTCCACCAAGCATACATAAAAGAACCAGATGATAGCTGTAGTGAAATGATAAGAAAAAGTAATTCCTGGAATAAAGATTCCAGAAGTGGTATGGGGGACCATTCAATATTTTCTGCTTATCTGGAGAAACTTGCTGCAGGTGGATGACTCCCTAAATATGTTCTTTTCACTTATCCAACTCACCAGTCCCTGTAATTGGAGATGCTAGGGTCAGAGCCCTGCTCCTGGCACTTCTACTTAGTTGGGCTTCACCACCCATTATTAGTAAGTCAAGTTAGCAGACAACTGAATAGACAGTTTGGAAAAGAGAAGAATATTCAGTGATGAGACTAGACCATGAGCTAGAACCCAGCCTTTTATGTATCACTTGGCCATAGCAAAATATAAACGATCACTAAGGAAAAGTTTGTTAACTTTAATTCTTCAAATCTCAGTCTATTTACACTATTTACAAATATTTGTTTAGAAATAGAATTATGGATTATCAGAGCTGAAATGAATACATAATTCATTTAAGAAATAAATATGTAAACACGACTTTAGTTTGACAAATCACTAATTGGGTCTCATAGATGTGAGGAAAATTGTTTAAATGGACATGACTGGGTACTCTCAATTTGTGAAATTTTTAAAAGCTCTTTAATGGCCTGCAGAAAAAGGTATCATTCAACCCAAGACTCCACAGTAATTTCTTATTTGTTACTCTAGCCCAATTTGAGTTTGAGAACTGAAATTTCTTTGGTGTACTTCAGAGATTAAGACAGCAAACAAGCAAGGCAAAACAGAAACAAGAACATTGCCAGAAAAGGAAAGCTTTTGTACAAAAGAGCTCCTGTTTTATTGGATTTTAGCCTCATTATGCTATAACACAATGGCTAGAGAAGGTTTTCCTCATCTCTGAACATGGTGCAAAATACAGGAGAATGCAGAAAGAAAAGTTCATCAACTTTGAAAATATTGAACAGGTAGGTAGGCTAAGGGGAGGAACCTGTTCACTTGCCAATATTGTTTTCTCTTTGGTAACCTCTCCCATACACAGTGACAGTAAGCCTTAGAAATGATGCACAAAGGCTTTCAGTTTGAATGTCAAAATCCAACTTATGCCCATTACATTTGGGCGAAGAACACATAGAAAAATCAGGGGAAGGGTTTGTTTAAAAGATGTAATAGAAAGGTATGATTCAACTACCCCAATTAGACAATAAATCAGTCAATCAGCCTGTTACACATTTCATACCTTGGTTTGAAAGCTAAAAATCTGTAATATACAAAACACAACATTGGTGGTTGGTAATGAGTTTAAGTTGATGAAGAACGGTTCATCAACTTTTGTGTGCCTTGGGGCCGGTGAAGTGGATTAGCAGGTAAAAACACTCACATGCACACCTGATACCTGACTTTGATCCCTGGAATTCATATAAATGAATGCCCACCCCCCCATGGCATGACATTCACTCCCTCATCCCTCCCTCAGTAAAGGTTTTAAAATTTTCTGTTTCTTGTAGGGAGAGGGTCTCATGAGGGTCCCACCAACCTGAGAATTTATAGGTACTTAATGGTGGCTGGGAGGATGGTAATGAGACAGAAGACTGTCCACTCTCTCTCTACTTATTCAGTATAGTACTCGAAGTCCTAGCCAGAGCAATCAGACAACGAAAGGAGGTCAAAGGGATACAAATTGGAAGGAAAGAAGTCAAAATATCACTATTTGCAGATGATATGATAGTATACTTATGTGACCCCAAAAGTTCCACCAAAGAACTACTTAACGTGATAAACAACTTCAGCAAAGTGGCAGGATATAAAATTAACTCAAATCTACTCTGCTCAAATCCTCTACTCAAAGGATAAACAGGCTGAGAAAGAAAATAGGGAAATGATACCCTTTATAATAGTCCCAAATAATATAAAATACCTTGGTGCGACTTTAACCAAGCAAGTGAAAGATCTATATGACAAGATCTGTCTTCAAGTCTCTGAAGAAAGAAATTGAAGAAGACCTCAGAAGATGGAAAGACCTCCCATGCTCATGGATCAACAGGATTAATATAGTAAAGATGGCCATTTTGCCAAAAGCAATCTACAGATTCAATGCAATCCTCAGGAAAATTCCTACTCAGTTCTTTATAAAGATAGAAAGAGCAATTTGCAAATTTATTTGGAATAACAAAAAATCCAAGATAGCGAAAACTATACTCAACAATAAAAGAACTTCTGGGGGAATCACCATCCCTGACTTCAAGCAGTATTACAGAGCTATAGTCATAAAAGCTGTATGGTATTGGTACAGAGACAGGCAGATAGATCAGTGGAACAGAATTGAAGACCCAGAAATGAACCCATACACCTGTGGTCACTTGATCTTTGAAAAAGGAGCTAAAACCATCCAATGGAAGAAAGATAGCATTTAAAAAAAATGGTGCTGGTTCAACTGGAGGTCAGCATGGAGAAGAATGCAGATTGATCCATTCTTACCACCCTGTACAAAATTTTTTTTTCTATTCTTTTTTTTTTCCGAGCTGGGGATTGAACCCAGGGACTTGCGCTTGCTAGGCAAGCGCTCTACCACTGAGCCAAATCTCCAACCCCTCACCCTGTACAAAATTTAAGTCCAAGTGGATCAAGGACCTCCACATCAAACCAGATACATTCAAACTAATAGAAAAAAAAGTAGGGAAGAGTCTTGACATATGGGCACTGGGGAAAATTTACTCAACACAACAACAATGGCTTATCCACTAAGATCAAGAATCAACAAATGGGACCTCATAATTCTGCAAATCTTCTGTAAGGCAAAGGACATAGTCATTAGGACAAAATGGCAACCAACAGATTGGGAAAACATCTTTACCAATCCTACATCTGATAGATGGCGAAGAACCAAAATATACAAAGAACTCAAAAAGTTAGACTCCAGAGACCCAAATAACACTATTAAAAAATGGAGTTCAGAGCTACACACAACATTCTCAGCCAAGGATTATCAAATGGCCAAAAAGCACCTAAAGAAATGTTCAACATCCTTAGTCATCAGGGAAGTGCAAATCAAAACAACCCTGAGATTCCACCTCACACCAGTCAGAATGGCTAAGATAAAAAACTCAGGTGACAGCAGATGCTGGAAAGGATGTGAAGAAAGAGGAACACTCCTCCATTGTTGGTGGGATTGCAAATAGGTACAACCACTCTGGAAATTAGTCTGGAGGTTCCTCAGAAAATTGGACATTGCACTCTACCTGAGGACCCAGCTATACCTGTCTTGGGCATATACACAAAAGATGCTCCTACATACAACAAAGACACGTGCTCCACTATGTTCATAGCAGCCTTCTTTATAATAGCCAGAAGCTGGAATGAACCCAGATGCCCTTCAACAGAGGAATGGGTTTTAAAAAAATGTGGTACATCTACACAATGGAGTACTACTCAGCTATCAAAAACAATGACTTCATGAAATTCATAAGCAAATGTAATGAAGTAGAAAATATCATCCTGAGTGAGGTAACCCAATCACAGAAAAACACACTTGGTATGCACTCATTGATAAGTGGATATTAGCCCAAAAGCTCAAATTACCCAAGATGCAATCCACAAATCATAGGAAACTCAAGAAGAAGGATGACCAAAATGCAGATGCTCCCACTCCTTCTTAAAAGGGGGGAAATATTCATAGGAGGGGATATGGAAGCAATGTTTAGAGCAGTGACTCAAGGAATGGCCATTCAGAGCCTGACACACATATGACCCATATATATATATATATATATATATATATATATATATATACAGCCACTAAAACTAGATAAGATTGATGAAGCTAAAAAAATGCATGCTGAAAGGGACTGGATATAGATCTCTCCTGAGAGACACATCCAGAGCATGTCCAATACAGAGGTCAATGCTAGCAGCAAACCACCCAACTGAGAATAGGACCCCCTTGGGGGAATTAGAGGAAGTATTGAAAGAGTTGAAGGAGCTTGCAACCCCATGAAAACAACAATGCCAACCAACCAGAGCTTCCAGAGACTAAACCACTACCGAAAGACTGTACATGGACTGACCTAGGGCTCCAACTGCATATGTAGCAGAGAATAGCCTTGTTGGGTTACCAGGGGAAGGGGAAGCCCTTGGTCCTGCCAAGGTTGGACTCCCAGTGCAGGGGAACATGGGGCGGTAGTAAGGGGGATGGATGTGGGGAACACCCATATGTGGGAGGGGGAGGGGGAGGGGGAGAGGAACTTACGTACAGGAAATAGGGAAAGGGAATAACATTTGAAAAGTAAGTAAAGAAATATATCTAATAAAAAAAGAAAGAAAAAAAGATTTACAATATAATCAATTTTATACAAAAAAATTGTCTATGATCTCATAAATAACCTTACACTCATGCTGTTGTGAATGACTAAACTCTGGATTACAGTCACTCCCCATGGAACTAAAAGAAGACATGGAAATAAAAGATTAATTGGGAGAAGAAACAGTATGCATGTGAATAAGACAAGAGAGGAAATGGGGAGATCATTAATTGATTAAAATTATATGCAGGTATGAAAATGTCACAATAAACCCATTATCATGTATAATTAGTTTATAGTAGTAAGAATAAATGAGCAATACTAAACAGAACAAGGAAGTCTTTTCTGTTTGTATTTTCAAAGAGAAATGTCTGACTTCTTTTTTTTTTTCAGTTACATAGTACTTGTTAATAAAATGAGCTTCAGTTATAAATATGGATGTGTGTATGCGTACACACACACACACACACACACACACACACACACACACACACACCCCACATGGTTGTGGAACAGTGCAATCAATGACTTTGTTTAGTGTTTGGGGTTGGAGGGCAGTTAGGTTTTAGAGAATACATGACCAGAATGGACTGCAGGAAATCACCCTTTTAATGACCGTAAACAAATAAGTGGACAAGAGGAAGACGACACTTATTTGCATTGGGCTTTTGTTTTTCTATTCACCGCAAAAATAAGAAAACCGGGAAACCACATCCACCCTGAGCCATTCTTCTTGCTTTTTCTTAGTGGAGAACAATCTTCCTGGTTCTCCCTTTCTTTAATTGGTCCTTGGAGAGTCCTCTCAAACCTTTACAATGACATTTCGTGAACATTCCTGAGTGGTGCCAAGCCAGAAAGTCTGTGATAGCTCACAAATTACACATTGAACTAAAGCTGTATTACTTTTGCAATGTTTTATGTATGAGTTTTCTTATTTGGTATGGCTAAGCTGATGACACACTCTTTTCTGCCCCCCTTCTTAAAGCTTTGCGAATTTCTGTGGATACGGCTTAAAATATGTTCTTTAAAAATGATTACAGGGCAAAACTTTCCTTCCGTTGTGCCTCTGCACATAGTTTCAAGCCAAATGACTACAAATGAATGGCATGTGTGTCTGTAAATGCAGAAATAGTGCGAGCAGGTGGATTTAAGACACTTAAAGCCACTGATTCTGCATTGACAGCTCCACACAAAGAAAGGTGAGAGAATATTCGTAGAGCTCTTCAGTACCTCATGGCAATAAAAGGCACATTGTGATATTATATCAGGCCAGGGTCAAAAATGCCACCAGTATTAGAGTAGAGCTTTAGACACAGGGTGTCATTCTGATGTGTTTTCACCAAGAGGAAGGAAATAAATTCTCAAAAGTTACCCAGAGATGATTGTGGTCTTTGTGTTTCAAAGTGTTTCAAAATCTTTTTATTTTATCTATTTTGTGTTCTAGTAGTGTGTGTGAAAATACATAGTTATACAAAGTATATATATATGTATATATACACACATATATATGTGTGTGTGTATGTATGTATGTATGCATGTATGTATGTGTGCAAACACATAGGTGTGTATAGTGTGTGTGTGTGTGTGTGTGTGTGTTTGTGTGTGTGTGTGTGTGTGCACAGCACATGCACACTTGAACAGAGGCCAGAGCTGGTTAGGTTTCTTCTATAACTTTCTATCCTTTTGGTATTTTGTTCTGTTTGAAACAAATTATCCCTATGTAGTCTGTGTGACCTAAAACTGTTTGTACAGAGGAGGTAGGCCTCAAACTCAGGAGATAGGCTTCCCTCTGTCTCCTAAGTACTAGAATTAAATACATGGACAATCATACTTTATTTTTGCCCATTAATTTATTTACTCATTTTACATCCCAATAGCAGTCCCCTTTCTCCTCCCAGTCTCTCCCTCACATAGCCCCTCTCCCCATTCCTCATTCCTCTGTCCTTCTGATAAGGGTGAGAGTTTCCCCCTGGTATTAACCTATCCTGCACATCAAGTCACTGTAGAGCTGGGCGCATCCTCTCTCACTGAGGGCAGAGTTAGGGGAACAGGATCCATATGCAGACAACAGAGTCAGAAACAGCACTCACTCCAGTTGTGGGAGGAACTGCATGAAGACCAAGCTGCACTACTGTCAGAGAGATCCTTGTGTAGAGATCCTTGGTCCAACCCAATTATTTATTTGTTCGTTTGTTTGTTTTTGTTTTTGTTTTTGGCTTTGGGTTTTTTTGTTGTTTGTTTGTTTTTGATTTTTTTTTTTTTGGTTTTGACTTTTCAAGATAGGGTGTCTCTGTGTAGCTTTGGCTCTCCTGGAACTCATTCTATAGACCAGGCTGGTTTCGAACTCATGGAGATCCACATGCCTCTACCTTCCAAGTGCTGAGATTAAAGGTGTATACGCAGTGTTCTGTTATACATTATTGATGATTAATTAATTAATAGTTATTATTTGAGACAAGTTTTGCCACTGAACCTGCAGGTAGTTATTTTGGTTCGGCTCATTGGCCAGTGAAGCCCATGATATCTGGCTAACACTGGGATAGTCGTCATGTGTGGCCATATGCATCTTAGAAGAGGATGGGGAATTTAAACTAGGTCATTTTACTTTCACAGCAAGCTCTGTCAGACACTGAGTCATTTCCCAAGCTTTGTATTTAAAACCTTTTGAAGCTATAGCATATACAAACACACTAACTTAACATTTTTTATTTTTAAATTAAAATTTTTTATTATATATATCTTTACTTACATTTCAAAGGTTATTCCCCTTCCTGGTTAGGAAGCCATAACCGGGATATGTCCATAAGCCCCAATTCCCTCCCTTCCCCCTCCCCCATACAGGTATTCCCCCTATACATCCCCTTTATTGCCCTCCCCCATATTCCCCTACACTGGGAGTACAACCTTGGCAAGACCAAGGGCTTTCCCTTTCCCTGATGCCCCAACAAGGTTATTTTCTGCTACATATGCAGTTGGAGCCCTGGGTCAGTCCATGTACAGTCTTTCGGTAGTGGTTTAGTCCCTGGAAGCTCTGGTTGGTTGGCATTGTTGTTTTTATGGGGTTGCAAGCTCCTTCAACTCTTTCAATACTTCCTCTAATTCCCCCAAAGGGGGTCCTATTCTCAGTTGGGTGGTTTGCTGCTAGCATTGACCTCTGTATTGGACATGCTCTGGCTATGTCTCTCAGGAGAGATCTATATCCAGTCCCTTTCAGCGTGCATTTTTTAGCTTCATCAATCTTATCTAGTTTTGGTGGCTTTATATATATGGGCCACATGTGTGTCAGGCTCTGAATGGCCATTCCTTGAGTTGCTGCTCTAAACTTTGATTTCATATCCCCTCCTATGGATATTTTCCCCCTTTTAAGTAGGAGTGGGAGCATCTGCATTTTGGTCATCTTTCTTCTTGAGTTTCCTATGGTCTGTGGATTGCATCTTGGGTAATTTGAGCATTTTGGCTAATATCCACTTAACAGTGAGTGCATACCAAGTGTGTTTTTCTGTGATTGAGTAACCTCACTCAGGATGATATTTTCTAGTTCATTACATTTGCTTATGAATTTCATGAAGTCATTGTTTTTGATAGCTGAGTAGTACTCCATTGTGTAGATGTACCACATTTTTTTTTAACCCATTCCTCTGTTGAAGGGCATCTGGGTTCTTTCCAGCTTCTGGTTATTATAAAGAAGGCTGCTATGAATATGGAGCATGTAGAGCATGTGTCTTTGTTGTATGTTGGAGCATCTTTTGTGTATATGCCCAAGAGAGGTATAGCTGGGTCCTCAGGTAGTGGAATGTCCAATTTTCTGAGGAACCTCCAGACTGATTTCCATAGTGGTTGTACCAGTCTGCAATCCCACCAACAATGGAGGAGTGTTCCTCTTTCTCCACATCCTCAGCAGTGTCTGTTGTGACCTGAGTTTTTGATTTTAGCCATTCTAACTGGTGTGAGGTGGAATTTCAGGGTTGTTTTGATTTGCATTTCCCTGATGACTAAGGATGTTGAACATTTCTTTAGGTGGTTTTTGGCCATTTGATAATCCTCAGCTGAGAATGTTTTCCCCATTTTTTAATAGGGTTATTTGGCTTTCTGGAGTCTAACTTCATGAGTTCTTTGTATATTTTGGCTCTTAGTCATCTATCATATGTAGGATTGGTAAAGATCTTTTCCCAATCTGTTGGTTGCTGTTTTCTCCTAACAACAATGTCCTTTGCCTTACAGAAGCTTTGCAGTTTTATGAGGTCCCATTTGTCAATTCTTGTTCTTACAGCATAAGCCATCGGTGTTTTGTTCAGGAAATTTTCCCCAGTGCCCATGTGTTTGAGCCTGTTCCCACCCTTTCTCCTATTAGTCTGAGTGTATCTGGTTTGATGTGGAGGAGATATCCTTAAGGAGAAAATAAAAAAATTGCTTGAAGAAATCTATGAAACCCAATAGAGTGAAAGGAAATGAATAACTCAGTTTAAGACAAGAACTGTGGAAATAGAGTCAATTAAAAATATCAAATGGCTAGAGATCTACAAATGAAAAATTTAGGAACTTAAATTGAAACCTTAGGGCCAAGTCTCACCAATAGACTAGAGGAGTTGGAAGAGAGAATCTCAGGTGTTGAAAATATGACAGAAAAATGGATACATCAGGCAACAAAAAATGTTAAATCTAAACGTTGCCAGAGCCAAACATCTTGGAAATATTAAACACTATGAAAAGACCGAATCTAATAATAGAAATGGAGGAAGGAGGGGAAAACTAGCTCAAAGGCCCAGAACGTAATTTGTACAATCAAAGAAAAAAGTTTTTTTCTTAAACTAAAGGAGATGCCTAAAATGGTACAAGAAGCATACAGATTACCAACTTGATTGGGCCAGAAACCTTTTTCCTTCAGCACAAAAAAATCAAAATACTAAATCGACAGAAAAATGGCATAATACTAAAAGCTTCAAGGGAAAAATACCAATTAACATGTAAAAGCAGACCTATTACATTTACACTTCACTTCTTAATGGAGATTTTAGAAGTCAGAGGAGCCTGAGTAGATGTGTTGCAGACTCTAAGAAACTATAGAGGCCAGCCATTCCAGATTAATATACCCAGAAAAACTTTCAATCACCGTAAATGGATAAAATAAAATATTTTATGATAAAACCAATTCTGAACAATATCTACCTTATGGAAAATGATAGAAGAAAAACTACAAGCTAAAGAGGTTAACCACACACAAGAAAGTACAAAGAATAAATAATTACAGACAAGGAAGTCAAAAGGGGACACACACACACACACACACACACACACACACACACACACACACACGCGCACACATGCACCATTACCAAAACAACAACAACAATATAACAGGAATCAACAAAAACTGCTCATTGATATCGCTCAGCTTTAATGGTCTCAATTTTGCAATTTAAAAAAGACAGAGACTAACAGAATGGATGCAGAAGTAAGGTACAGGATCCACTCTTCTGCTGCATCCAAGAAACATACCTTGTTATCAACAAATTCGTCAACAAGTATACATATTTAAGGCTATTCATTGGAATAGTGGTTATAATAAAAATATTAGAAATAACTGGTGTTTGCACTAAAAAGCAATGCCTATCTATGTAATATATATGTATTCATAACCATATTTCTATTCTCTATCATCTATGTATATATCTTCATATATATATTTTGGATCTGTTTATCGTCTATCTTTAATCAGTCAACTTATCTGTCCTCTATTATCTATCTCTATCAATTTCTTCCTTCCTTTCCTCCTTCCCTCCCTTTTCCTTCCTTTTCTTTTTATCCAACTGCTTTCATCCACCTATCATCTATTATCTGTTATCTATTACATCCCCATATATTTCAAACTTCTAGTTATTTTGCATTATGATGTCACAGTTTCCTCAGATGAACTTGGCGTGTATTTATATTCTAACATTCAAATGAATCAAAGGACAAGTGTTAACTTCATTATCTAACAGCTTAACAGTGTTTGAGCTCCTCTGTGCCTCCCCCCTTTATGTAAAGGGGAGATAAAAGCGTGCACTTTTTTGTGTCATTATTGTTTGAGTCACAGATTCCCCATGTGAAACCCCTACCCAAATGCACTCTGTATAGATATTTATTCTTGTAATGTTTCTGAATTTTAAAGACCACGGTTTTCATTCTCCACTCTCTGTAATCAGATATTTTAATACGTATCTTCAATCACAATAATTATTTGTTGGCTAAATGTGTCAATGCGGCACCTGTTTAAAAATGGATTATAACAGGAGTCTGTCCCCCTTTTCTCCCTGCCCCACATTGGTTTACAATTAATCAGTTATCATACTAACTAGAAAGTTCTGTGGAGAACAACCCAAGTTTTGCATAGTCTTTTGGTCCCTTTAATGTATTATTTCTTTTTCTAAACTTTCCCTTGGAACTTCGAAATTAGACTTCGGTTTCTCAGCGTGCACAGTTATATATTTCAATGGATTTTCCCAATGGAGGAAATATGTTCCCCCTTCCTTTCCACTTCTAAAACCCCACAAGCTGTTAAAATGTCCATCCCTTCTGCTCCATTTCCTCACCCAAATCCTATCACATACCATATGAATTTTTAACCCCGACACCTGTCTACCCACATGGTTCCTCAAGGGTGGATTAAAAAAATACGTTGAAGAACAATAAGGACCACCCACATCCCTATGCTGTTAACCCACGAAGTCTACAGAATGCAGCTTGCCGATCCTAACGACAATCCCAACGACAAGAAAGCACGCACCAAGTCTATTAAAATGGCTCCCTTCCCACTCTTCAGAGCTCCTGGCTAATGATTTTGTCCTTCTTTCACTTCTATAACTTCAAGAGCTGGGCACTGAATGTTTCTGCCTCATCGTGCTGATTTTCAGGCAAACCCCTATCATTCTGTGATAGCTATTCTGTACCCTAATCACTCTGAGATCGGCTTTCATCTCAGGGTGTGGTTGTGGTAGAAAACAACAAGAATAATTATTGCCTATGCAAATTCTTGATACTATAGCTTTGTTCTTTAGGGTTTGCTCAGGGAAAGTTTAAGAAAGCGCCTGCGGAAATCTCAGCTGAATGAGGATTTCAAGGTCTATGCACTGGGACTCACTCACTTAGCGCCCTGTAGAGGGCGCCTGAAATTACAGGCAAGCTTCTTCCGCATAGGACCCCCTTACAACCTCACATCTCTCTTTAACCTCTTTCTTTCATTTTATGGCCTGTGAGGAAGCAATTGGAAGCGTTGAGTGGAGGAAGCTCATCTTAGTAGTGTGTCAAGTGTTTAATCAGACGTTGTTCCGTGTTGGTGGTAACTCAATGAAAGAAATAGCAGCCCGTTTTTAAGTACTATAATTGCTTTAACATTTTTTTTTTTCAGCAGATGACGTGATTTCTTATTGCTGGCCCCCAAGTCTCTTAACTCTCACCTTGTTGATAAACTCTTGATTCAGTGCTAGAGTTAATGTCACAAGAGGTATTAGGTGGCTACTTCAGTAATGAAATGGATTTTTGAATGGGAAAATAACATATGCCAACCTCATATATGTTATTTTATTTTATATCTTATTTATTTATTTATTTATTTATTTATTTATTTATTTATTTATTTATTTATTATTTTTATGTGTGTGAATACACTGTCGCTGTCTTCAGACACACCAGAAGGCGGCGCTGGATCCCATTACAGACAGTTGTGAGACACCATGTGGTTCCTGGGAATTGAACACAGCACCTCTGGAGGAGCAGTCAATACTTTTAACCGCTCAGCCATTTCTTCACCCCCCTATGTTAGTTTTGTTTTTTACTCAGCGGTTTTCATTTATAGTTTCCTAATCTCCTATCTTTTCCTTTTTCATTTTCAGAAATCCGTGCTTAAGGACCTTGATGGTCACCCAAAGGAGTTATCTCATCAGTTACTTAAGTATTCTGGTTTATATTATTCTTCCTGTATTAAAGGTCACCAGGAAAAACCAGAACTAAAACAGTAAACTTGGTAGTGTAGTCTTGTATGTGTGAAACGACTACTTTTACCACTGACTAATGTCATAACAATAAGGCTAATTTGGGGACACGTTTTCTTTTCCTCCCTTCCTTTAGAGTCTGTCTTGAGAGAAAGAAAAATAAAACCTTCCTTGTGTTCGGTGGCTGTCTGTTCATAGATGATAGTGCTTCTAACGCCTTTAGTAAAAGGACTCAAAAGGCAAATGCAGTCCAGTGTCCTACACTTCTTATCATCTACAATGCCTTTCATAATAAGGTTCCTCATCTTAGTAATCATCATGGAAGAAAATGATGTCAATCACGTCTGACATGACATTTTATTATTCAAAGTTCATTTTATAGATATTGCCGGTTTCTGAGATCTCGACAAAAGTTTCACAATTGATTATACTCGGGGGGAAGCACATGAAGAGAACATGTGAGTAACACACATAAAGGTGTACTTTGTCTTTTTGACAAGGTCTCACTACGACGTCCAGGATAGGCTGCACCTGAGATCCTCCTGCCTCTATAGCTCAGGTTCTGGGATTGGAAATGTATGTCCCTAGATCTGGCTGTTAAAAAGTTATAGTTTATTCTAGATCATTCTATTTTAAAAATATTTATTGTTAATTATTTATTCACTATCTATTTATATCTATATCTATCTATATATCTATATATATCTTCCCCTTAGATCATTCTTAAAAGAAGTGTCTGCATTAAATACAATTTTACTTTGTGAAACATCAAGGTTTTTTGTGGTGTAGAATTTCTTAAGAAAATAGCCTACTTCTGTTGGCAAGGGTTTGGAAGACTTTGTATCATACCAGAAAGTGTGCAAACAGAGGCAGTGATAGATATCTTCAATAGGTGTCCCTCGATTTTATGTTTAAGAAAACCCCAAACATTCCATTTAGGGCTGAATCTTCTAAGATTTATCACTCAAGTCCCTCCCGTTGGAGCTCAGAGAACCCTCATGTAAGAGGAGGCAGAAAGAATGTAAGACTAGAGGTGATGGAGAAACACCAAGAAAACAAGGTCATCTAAATCAAGATGAGCCAAGCTCATAGGAACTCACAGAGATTGGGGCACCATGCACAGGGTCTATATGAATGTGTACCAGGTCCTCTGTGCTTACATTATGGCTGCCAGTTTAGTGGTTTATGGAGACTCCTGACTGTGCTAATATGTGAGTCTCTGATTCTTGTGTCTTCTCTTGTGTTTTCCATCTGCTGGTTTGTCTTGTCCAACGTTGATATAATAGGTTTCTTTTGTTTTATTTTGTTAACTTTTTAAAATGAATGATAACCTAGCCACTAGGGTAAAAGTTAACAACTGAACTGCCACAAATACTTACTTGGAGAAGGAAAATCAGTTTTCTTCAATGGAATGACACTGGGTGTGTCAACCACTCCAGGATAGGCCTCAACTTCAGAAGAATTTGACCAACAGATAATGGACTCTACAGTTTTTTTTTTCTTTTGAGACAGGGTTTATCCACTGCTGTCATGGAACTCTCTATGTAGACCTATGTAGGCCACGTTGGCCTTGAACTTATAGAGATACTCTTGCCTCTGCTTTCTGAGTGCAGAGCCGTACACCCTTACTGCCTGGATTACACAGTTTTTTGTTTGTTTTGTTTTGTTTTTGCTGTGTGTGTGTGTGTGTGTGTGTGTGTGTGTGTTATGCTTTATAGTTTTTGGGTGTTGTTTTGTTTTCTTGGTTTTGTTGTAATTAGTTTTGTTTGTTTTTTGAGAAAAAATTAGAGTTGCGTGGGAAGGGTAGGGGAATAATATGATCAAAACATCTTTAAAGTTAAAAATTATTTTAAATTATATACATACATAATAAATAAGTTTCAAAGAAAGAGGAAAATACTAAGAACATTTTAAAAATTAATATAAGAGAACATAGAAACAAAGGAACTATTAAAACAGAAAGCTTTTAAAAGTATCAATAAAATTGAGAAAAAAGTAGTGAGAATCATCATAAAGAAACAAAAATGGAGTTGGAAGAAGGCTCAATCAGCAATTTTGTTGTTGGTACCAAAAATTATGACTTTGAGTTTAGTTCCTGGGACCTGCACATTGGGAATTATGAACTGTAATTTGTGCTCTGCCTGTCACATGCACACTGTGACCCACGTGTATGCACACAATAAATAAATGTAATAAAAATCTAGTTACCAATGCTGACTCTAAAATAATAACATATCTAAATTCCTAAGATGTTCAAAGAACTATGTGGGAATACCACCACCAACTCTTTGCCACCAAATTTAATATTTTTGAGGAACTTGATAAATTCTTGGGAATGTGTTCAACTCTTGCTCAAGAAAGAATTAGAGAACTAATAGATTTTTTCACATCATCTGTTAAACTAAGAGTTACAGCTAGCAACTTTGCATAAATAATTCCAAACTCAAATTCTTTTGCCAGCAAACACAAAAGCGTTTAATAGCAACTCTACACAAAGCCCTTTATAAAGCTGAGGAGATGAACACATATCCAGATTAGTCCTACACAAAGACATCAGAAAGAAAAAGAATTAAAGACCAATATCATTTAAAATGTATCTATTAAAATTGTAAACTAAGCGATATATAAAAGATAACACATCCCAATTTATTAATCAGCAAAGGAGAAAAATCTAGGTAATCATAATAATAAATGTAAAACAATAATGAAGGCCAACATATGTTAATACTTTTGGTATAGTAGGTATAAGAACTTGTTCGACATAATGAAGCCATCTCTATAAATTGTAATGCTCACTTCATGTCAGGACCTATGAATGTTTGCTAGCTCTCATCTTCCACTAAACATGATCCTGGGAGGCTGTAACCAAAAAAAAAACTTTCAAGAAGTTTGCAGGGGGGCTGGTATGGTGGCACACGCCTTTAATCCCAATGACAGAGGAGAGCAGAAGTGGCCAGATCTCTGTGAGTTTGAGGTCAGCCTGATGTATGTACACAATGAGTTCTGGATCATCAAGAACTACATAGTAAAACCCTTCGTCAATAACAAAACTCTGTTGTTCTTTTGGCTGAAAAAAAAAAGCTTTATTATGTGTTTTAAAATAGTATCATTTTACACATATTTGATCTTGAAGATATGAGTTAAAAAAAATTTCCCCCTCAAATATTGACTACATTCATGGTCTTTGGATTGATCATGTAGTATGAGCTTCAGGCCTTTACAGTTTGCTTTGTTGATTTGCTTTGATTTTGGCCTTGAGTTTGGATCTAGGGCCTTGTGTGATACAAAAACGCTGTCTCTAAAACCTTTTAAAATTTATTTTGTTTTGTTTCAAGTTTGTGCCTCACTCAGTAGCCTGAGCTGTTATAGGTGAACTCACGGCTGACAGGTTGTTCGGAAACTTACTGTCCTCCTACTTCAACCCCTTGAGGACCTGGTGTTACAAGTGCATCAGCATTTCTAGTTTATCTTCCTAATTCACATGGAAATCTGATCTCTTCCCCCCCCCATCTAGACTGTTTTCCAAATAATTTAAATAAAAATGTAAATGAGAAAATTCCTCAGTAGAGGTCACCACTACATTTGAAATACCTTTGAGTTAAAAAAAATATTTATTTGTTCATTGCCTTAGTTAGGGTTTTACTGCTATGAACAGACAGCATGTCCAAGGCAACTCTTATTTTTTTTTTTTCTTTTTTTTTTCCGGAGCTGGGGACCGAACCCAGGGCCTTGCGCTTGCTAGGCAAGCGCTCTACCACTGAGCCAAATCCCCAACCCCTAAGGCAACTCTTATAAGGACAACATTTAACTGGGGCTGGCTTTAAGCTCAGAGGTTCAGTTCATTATCATCAAAGCAGAAGCATGGCAGCATCCAGGCAGACATGGTGCAGGAGGAGCTGAGAGTTCAACATTTCGTTCCGAAGGGAAACAGAAGACTGCCAAGCAGATAAGGATGAGGGTCTTAAAGCCCACGTCCACAGTGACACACTTCCTCCATCAAGGGCACACCCACTCCAATAAGGCCACACCTCTGAATGCTGCTACTCCCTGGGCAGAGCATTGTCTTTACGTGAACAAGGCCTGAAATAGAGGAGCATTGTTTACATTTTACACCTCTTGACTAGAAATGAAAATCATGCTCTCTCTCTCTCTCTCTCTCTCTCTCTCTCTCTCTCTCTCTCTCTCTCTCTCTCACACACACACACACACACACACACACACAGTTTATTTCTATTTTATATGTTTAGGTGCTTTGGCTGTGCCACATGCCTCCTTGGTGCCTATGGAACCAGAAGAGGGCACTAAACCCTCTGCGACTGGAGGGCCAAACGAGTGTGAGTTCTGGGAATTAAAGCCATGTCCCCTGGAAGAACAGTCATTGATATTAACTACTGAGTTGTCTCTCTTCCACTCATGCTCATATATTTTTGAAAAAGGGCTGGGAGATAGATGTTCAAGAAATCTATTTTGATCACAAAAGCAATCCATTTTGAAATATGTATCATGTGCTCACGTTTATATAGACGTATATGAATCTGTGTTTGTGTATGTAAGCATGCGTACATCTGCTTGTGTGAACGAGGGTTTTGTCACCTCTATTGAAGATCAGTTCCTCTGAATGCTATCGACATTTTGTCCTTTTTTCCCTATATAATCTTCTGATACTAAGATAAGGATACTAAGGATAAGTCTTAAGCAAAGATTCTCTTATGACTTAAATATGAAAATATGGATGCATACAACTGAATTGGGGGCTCCTGAGGATTCTGACTTTGATAGATAGTATGAATGTTTCTATTTGGGCATGCATTTGGAGATGGTTGTTGGGTGGGGTGTGGCTGTAAGAAGAGTCAAAATGAAGGAATAAGGAGGAGAAAAACCTTGTGGAAGACAATAGAACATATTTTGAGGCTATAGACTGTTATGCGATTTAAAGACAAAACCTGATGCTGTGATGATATATTAGGGTGAGGGAAAACTTTAAACCAATGAAGCCTCAGAGGAAGTACTGATGACATACTGAGGTCAAGTCCAGTTTATTTAAAAATGTATTATGAAAATAAAAGATGGAAAAGATATTGCATTCCTCGCCCATTACCACCTCTCTTAAAATTTTGGTTGCTCCTCCTTTTTAAGCAAAGACATTAACTTTTTTTTAGAGGTGGCATACTGCAGACTTCTGTTTGTTTACAGTCACATGCAAATTATCTCTTGTTTTCTAGCCAGTCTGCTCTTTTCAAAGTCACACTGTATAGGTGGGATGGTTATGGCGTTATAGCCCCAAATATCAAGGAAATGCTAAATTCTCTTCATTTTTAGAAAAAACTCCATGTGGTGTACTGTGAAATCAAGCTGCGATGCTTGGTGTCAGTCTCTTTATATCATACCAGTTGTTTCACAGAGCTTTATCATTTGGGGGAAGCATTGCAATTTTATACACCTCCCCCCAAAAGGAGCTAACTTGAGGACTTGCAATTCACACGGTGGGCAGAAGGGACTTGGTCTTAACTCGTCAGCATTGTCTTTAAAGGGAATGACATCTTGTGCATTTTGATGGTACTTGAAGTATTGATGGTGGAGAAACTATCACTAACGTAGCTGTTGTATACATGTGTGGGAGTTGGAACATATTTGTATGTGTGCCATTAATGAAAGATATAATGTTGGTTAAGTTTTGTTAATGGAACACAAACTTGAGACAAATAGGAACTTGAAATGAGGAGAAGCCCATATGCTGGGCGGCAGACTGTGAAAGGTACCTTGATTCCTGGTAACCCTAAGGGAACCTGAGGGATGTCAGGAGCTCCCAGTCTCCCATGTGATCATGACCCTCTTACATAGCTACAGCTCCCCACAGCCCCCTGTTTGAGACAGATCAGTCACATAGGGCAACTCCCTAAGCCGGTCCGCCACAGGTGAGGACGTGACCACAGGTCCTGTAGGCTCAAGACAGATCAGTCACCTAGAAGCAGTAACAGGCCCCCAAATATGTAGATGAGGTCTTCCCAAACTCTCAAGCCAAACCAAGAGGAAGTACCTGCTGTCAGACCCCAGCCCATCCCAAAACTGTATTTAAGAATCCTATTCAGAAGGATTAAGGTGTGCAGGAATTATTCCATCATCTGAGAGCTTGTCCTAAGAGCTGTAACACCACCACAACTGTGGAAGCAGTTCCCCCTCCCTGTCCGAGTTCTCTCCCCTTCACCTGAACCTGCAAGTCTAGCCAGACGAGAGATCTCTGTGGAAAGCCTCCAGCACACAGGCCAGCACCCATGAGATTGGCCTGCGCCCCCATCTGTGGAACATTTTCTTGATTACTGACATAAGGGAGGGGGGCACAAATTGATGTGGGTGGTGCAGTTGTTATGCAAATGGATCTGGATGTGTAAGGAAAGTGGCTGAGCAAGCCAGTAAACAGCATGCTTCCACAGTCTTTGCCTTAGTTCCTGCCTCTAGGACCCTGTCTTGAGTGTCTGCCTTAGCTGTCCTCAGTAATGGCGGATGAATGTGGAAATGAAGTTCAGATAACCCCTTTTACCTCTCAAGTTGCTGTGGCCAGTGTTTTTGTCAGAACATCCACAGAGAGCAAACAGTGACCATGATTGAGAACTTAGTGTGTGAAGGAGTTATAGCTGTGCCTTGATTACCTTCTATCAAAGAGTCTACAGCATGATTTCTATGTCTTTGTCGTTAAAATACACATTTTAACACTCATTTTCTAGGAGGAACTCACTTTTTTAATGGATACATTAAAACGCTTTAATTTTATATGTATAAATGTTTTGCCTGCACGTATGTCTGTGTGCCACACGAATGCTTGGAACCCACAGAGGTCAGAAGAGAATGTCTGATACCCTAAAACTAGAATTACAGCCCGATGTGAGTTACCATGTGGATACTGGGAATTGACCCTGGGTCCTCTGGAAGAGTAGCCAGTGCTCATGACTGCTGAGACACCACCTAGGACTCTAATGAGTAAGTTACATACGCATGTAATTTTAACATTGAAATATGATCACATCCTTTCTCCCCTTGTACCCTTCTCTTTCTTTCCTCTAACCCCTCCCATGTTACCACCTTCCAATATAAGGAGTTAGTGTGCTCATCCATGGGAGAGGCAATGCCTCCTCTAAGCAGCCAGCAGTTATCTCTCTGTTTTTTTCCTAGAAGTGGGGTTCTTTGAGGTTTCTCCTTTCTTTGTTAGCATGTCAGTTGACACTGTCACTGTCACTGTTTATGTCTTGTCTATGCAGTCATATCGTTGAGGTAGTATATGTGCAGCATTTCTGTCATTCGTAGGAAATACAATCTTACAGCAGACTTCCTCGTTCTCTGGCTCTTGCAATCTTCCCATCCTCTTCCATGGTGTTTCCTGAGCCTTGGGTGCAGGCATTGTGCTCTATAAGTAGTTCTTGGAGATGGATTCCCTAGGATCTGTTGATCTCTGCAGTTGTAGTTTTCTGCAATGATCTCTGCTGTAAAGAGAAGCTTCTTTGATGGTGGGCATTTTAGTTAGGATTTCTGTTGCTGTAATGAAGCACCATAACCAAAAACTACTTGAGGAATAGAGGGTTCATTATATCTTTTAAAAAAATTATTTATTTTCATTGGATATTTTATGTATTTACATTTCAAATGTTATCCCCTTTCCCCCCTTTCCCTGCTTCTATGATGATACTCCCACTCCCTCCCACCCACTTCCACCTCAGCACTCTGGCATCCTCTACACTGGGGAAAGGAGCCTTCACAGGACCAATGGCTTCTCCTCCTATTGATGCTGGACAACGCCATCCTCTACTGCATATGTGACTGGATTCCTCCACGTGTACTCTTTGATTGGTGGTTGTGAGCCACTGTGTGGTTGCTGGGATTTGAAATCAGAACTTCTGGAAAAGCAGTAAGTGCTCTTAACCTCTGACCCATCTCTCCAGCCTTATTTTATCTTACATATGTCAGGTCATACTCCATTGCTGACAAAGGTCAGGGCAACGTCTCTAAGATGGCAGGAACCTGGAAGCAGGAATTGATGCAGAGGCCATGCTGGAATGTTATTTAATGGCTTGTTTAGCCAGCATTTTTTGTTCCATCTTTATTAACTTGAGTATTTCTTATTTACATCTCGATTGTTATTCCCCTTCCCGGTTTCACGGCCAACATCCCCCTAACCCCTCACCCTCCCCTTCTGTATAGGTGTTCCCCTCCCCCCATTACCATCTTCCTCCCAACAATTATATTCACTGGGGGTTCAGTCTTGGCAGGACCGAGGGCTTCCCCTTCCACTGATGCTCTTACTAGGCTATTCATGGCTACCTTTGAGGTTGGAACCCAGGGTCAGTCCATGTATAGTCTTTGGATAGTTTAGCCAGCACCCTAGACCACATACCCAGGAATATTAACATACACAATAAGCTGGGCCTTCTCCTATTAATCAGTACATGCACTACAAATCAGTACATGTACTTTGTTTACAGGCAAATATTATGGAGGTGTTTTCTCAATTGAAAGTCCCTCTTGACTTTTGCTAGTGTCAAGTTGACATAAAATTAGTTAGGACAATGGGTAAAAACTATACTTATCTGTGCATATAAAAATAAGTATTTAGAATGCAGTTACATATTATGCTGGTCTAGTAAAGAGATGGTAGTACATTCCCTTTTAAGAACCATGACCTCACTAACCCTAGGTAGTTGGTTAGATTTCCTTCCAGGCTGATTTTCCTCCTATCCAGTTGGTATTAAGTCCAATTAGGCAACTGTTTGGTTACTACCAAAAAATGGCATGCCATTACTGTTCTTTAAGGAATATCTTGCCAAGCTTCTCATCGTTGTAGTTCATAGGTATGACAGCTAGATATGTGATTGAATGTTTCCCTCCCGTGGAAGATCACATAATACTTCCCGATACCATGTAAGCTAGACCACAGAAAGGAAGCTTTCAGTTTAGATCCACTTGAATCTTTTCCTGTCTGAAAAGTGTGCTATCTCCAGCAACAAGTATTCTTAAACCTCTGAGAGAAAACTAAACCCTATATTTGGTATTAGACCACTCTGACCAACAACCCAAGCAGAGGTCCAGAGGTTCCTCATGTCTGGTAGTAAACTTTTGCTGAGTAACCTGTCACTTTTGTGGAGACTATTATCATTCCAAGCAGTAAACATCCTCAGTATTATTTGTTCTTCCTCCCTCCGTCTCCTTCTATATATTTAAAGATTTTTTTATTGGCATCTATTGGTTATGTAATAATAATGAGCTTCATTATGCATTTGATAAACCTATATAATATCTTTTGATTACATCTTCCCATGTGACCCATCAGCTTCCAATCATCTCCCTCCTCTTAACATCTGGTTTCTTTTCTACTTAAAATTCTTTTTAAATTAAGATATAATTCCAGCATTTTCTGCTTTCTCTTTCCTTCCTCCAAATCCTCCCATGTATCTATCTTTGCTCTCTTTCAAATTCACAGCTTCTGGCCTTTTAAAAATTGTTATTCTATATACACACACATGCACATATGTGTGCATGCACACCCCCCTCCGTCAAGCACACAGATAAAATCTGCTCAGTCCATATAATGTTACTTGCATGTGACTTCAGGGATGATCATTTGGTACTGGGTAATCAATTGAAAGGCTCTTCCCTGGGGAAGACCATTTCTCCCACTCTCTGCACTCGTTAGCGGTCTGTAGTGTTTGTCTAGTAATGGAGTACCGTGAGGTTTTCCTATTCTATGTCAGCATGTCTGCTTGGTGCTGTTCCAGGGTCTTGTTTAGGAAACTGTGTTGTTGAGATTTCACTGGTGTAGCTTCTCTAACATTTCTAGGATACGTGTGCTCACCGCATGCATTTTGTTCTTCTGGTTCTTACCATCTTTTTGCCCCATCTCCCTCCATATTTCCTAAATGTTGGATGCAGGGTTGGGTTGTAGATGAGTGAGTTAGTAGTGCTGGGCACCACACAATCGCTCATTCTCTGCAATTTGATAGTTTTTAGTTTTCCGTCTGTTGCAAAGAGATTTTTCTTTTCGGTAGATGACAGCTGTCTTTATCTGTGGATATAAACATAATCACTTAAGTACAGTTAGGAATCATGCTTGTTTCATAAAGTGGTAGTTGTAGGTTCTCCAAGATTCATGAGACTCAATGAGTCATTGACAAGGTTTCTAGTGCCAGGCAAGATATCCCTTTTTTAGCCACCAGCAGGCTTTGGGTCCAACTAGAGAGTTGTTTGTTATTACTAATATATGACTACCATTATTGGATTCTTGTACTTTAAAAATAACACCTCTTATTTATAGCAAACATGGCAATACTATTTGCTCATCTAATCTCTTTATTAACCATTTGGATTGGAATGATAAAATGCTAATAAATCAAAAATCCAAACAGGAAAATGAGTTGTTCTTGTTGCTAGCGTGTAGTCATTGGCTACAGTATAGTCATTGGTAGAGGGGAGGAAGCTGAAACCGGGCCAAACAGTGAAGCCTTAACTGAAATATGATCCACTTATTTGAAATGTAGACAACTTACTTAGATTCGCCTCAAGATGTTTGTTAAAAATTCATATATTTAAGAAAAAAAATCCAAACCAACCAAACAACAAAAAACAAAGACAACACAGAAAACCCCACTGTGTCACAGTTCCCAAAAGTAGTGTCTGGAGTTTGCCTTTGGAGTTGGCATGCAGGTAATTTTATGCTTATTTTCTGGATGGAAAATGACAATTCATTAGGGATTAGAAAGAGCTTAAATGCTTGGCTTGAATGCAGTTGTAGGAAGTATGAGCTGCTGGTTATATTCAGATAATGAAACTCAAGCACCGGCTACTTAATATATGAGTAAAAATTCAGGGGATAAATGGTTTATGAGAAACAGGTGTGGCTTCTTGCCAATGTGATAGGGCCTATTGAGGGATTGAGGCAGATTCAAACCCCCCTTCTGTTACTCACATGGGGATAAATAAAGATATAGGAAAAAGAAAGAATGAATAAAGCAATGTTTTAAAAGAAAATAAGCTTGGCAAAAATGTTATGCAAATTTATTTGACTAACTTAAAAACCTTCCTTATAAACATAGACTCCAGGCATAGAAAGAAACATAAAACTTCAGAGCTTCAGAGTGTAGGTTGTGTCTTGAAAACTACACACACTATAACCCTGGATGCTTGGTTAATATTTTTCTTAAAAATTCAATTCCCCTGGCAATTCTAGAAGCGGGACATGAATAACTTTCAAAAGAAAAAAAAATCTTTGTTGTTTGCATAGCACAGCTTCTCATTCAGTTGAAAAAAAATTACTAAAATTTCCCTTGAAAAGCAGTGATTGAAAACTTCTGAAAAATTCAAAGAACTTACAAAAAAATATCAGCTTCAAAACAAAATTCCTCAAGGTTTTTATTAAACCAAAATATCCAAACCCAGATGGGTGCTCTCTTATCTCTGTCCTATATGTTGCCAATTTTCTGATGCTCTGAATATTTTGGAGGGGAGAAGTACAGGATCACTGGAGCAGAAATATCCAGGGTCATAGTGTCATGCTCAGATTGGGTTGAACCATTTTGGGTTCGTCTTATCTTTATCAGACAAATGAACCAAAGAGTATGGTAAACCTTTATTTAGCACCTATTTTCACAGCCATTGCTAAGCACTAAAAAAAAAAAAAAAAGAGAGAGAGAGAGAGATAAACAATATTATATATTTAGATATGTTTACATGTTTATATATTAGTAATCTATAAACATCAACAGTTTCATGTTTATAAACTCTGGAAGCTGATTTTGATGATAGGCACTCTCTATCAGCAGCTGTCAATTTGATTGGAAACTTGTGGGATGGAAACTTTCCAGTAACATTTACTATTCAGAGATGTTGAGTGGGTGGCTTAGATCTAGTCATGTGCTGGAAAGTTTCTCTGTGGCTTGTTTTTTGAGTCAGAAGACCTATACAAGCAAGCACTGCTTTATACCCAACTTTTGGCATTTTATCCAGCTTAGAAAAGGAATTTAATGAGAAAAACTTTAAATCAGTTGGATCTGTTTTTGATGAGTATGGATCTATCTAAATGTTTACGGGTTGGTCCAAGGAGAGGAGCTGATAGTTACGGTTGATGAAAAAGCTAATAGAAAAGAACCTAATATTAAAGTTGAAAAATATTTTTTATATATTCTAGATGATATATAATGTGGGAAAATTTGTAATCAAAGTTGCTAGGTTAGCGCCATACCATTAGCGCTTGTCAACTTTTAAAATGATAAAAGTTAATCAGTCAATTGTACAATTCAGATTGTGATTACTCTATGGAAGCAGGGAAATCCAATTCAAAGAGAGACAGCTTATTAAACTTAAAATTTTGTGCTCCTCCACTTTGTGCTGACTGTTACATGCTGTGAATTTTTGCAATCATTTAAAAGGAATTTTAAGAAAGACATTTCTTTATTTTATGGTGTGTGTGTGTGTGTGTGTCTGTGTGTGTGTGTGTGTGTGTGTGTGTGTGTATTCACACAGAGGTCAGAGAAAAACTTTCAGAAGTCAATTCTCTCTTTCTATGTAGTGGAGCCTGAGGACTGAACTTAGGTCATAGGGTTAGCAGCAAGCCTGCTTACCTACTGAACTATCTTACCTTAGCCCTAACCTTCAGTAAATAAAAATACCCTATAAAAAGGCTTTTGATTAATTTTCAATCTGTTCTAGAGAAAAATTAATGCTTTTAATAATCCTCCATATGCAAATTTTCTTAGTTTAATATCCTAAGACATGTAAAATTGCACTTGTAAATTCAGCATATTCACCATCCATTTATAAGGACGTCAGATATTTGGCAGAATTATTGAAGAATTCCAAGGACTGAACTCTGATATATAAAACAGCTACAACTTAAAAGCACAGCAGATCACATTTTACTCATTTCAAAAATGTTTACAATTTTCACCTTGAATTAGAAAGGTGAAACTAATTATATTAGATTTGCAAAACTATCTATCAGACTTTAAATATTTGTTTAGTTGATTTTCATGAATATTAATATATTAAGTAATTAGATTTCTGCATATCTAATCCCATATCTACAATTACACATTTCATCACGAGGCTGACTCTTAAAGGTATTTATTCAGTTTTACGTGTAGCTTAAATACCATCTGCTTTGCACAGAATTATTAATATAACTTTGATTTACTTAGTAAAACTGCTTAATCATAAAAAGATTTCTCTATTGCTAAGGGTAGGCAGCATGCTCAGCAGAAAGTGCACTCTGAGAAGGTTCCTTTTCTTACAATGTCAGGGCCAATCTTTCCCTTTATTTAAAAAAATTATATATACATATATATGTACATACATGTACTTGTGCACACATACATATAACATACACACAGATACACATACACACAGAAACACACACATATGCACACACACATAGATATATACATACACACACACACATGTCAACGACAGGGGTGCTGAGGGTACGTGGAAGAGAATGGGGGACAAGAGACGCGAAGAAGGACGCCAAGACAAGAGTCAGATCAAGGCGACAATTTTATTTTTTCCCAAGGCTGAATTTATACCATAACAGAGGTAACAGAGAGAGGGGGCAAGTGGGAAACATTTACGCAGGCCAAGGACACAGTATTTGTGTGGTCAGCTGATGTCAACAGGATGTTGGTTTTTCAGAAAGGTTACAGGTCATCACACTGGGTATCTTGACGTCAGATGTATTTCTCAGCAAGGTCAGAGCATTATCATATCATTATTCATCCTGACCATCAGGTTTGTATAAATCTTCTGCAGCTGGCTGGGGATTTTCCATGAACCCAGTCATACTTAACACTAACCTTAATAATAACATCAATAATGGAGGGTTTCAAGGGCTTCGCTCCCAATACACACACACACACACACACACACACACACACACACACACACACACACACACAAAACCTACCAGAGTTTTGTGTAGTATAGTTGCCAGTTTTGTTTTATTTGTGTGTTCCATAAATATATGAACAAGTGTGTCTTTGTTTCTTGTGCCATTTTTGATTTTTTTGTTTGTTTTGTCTTATTCCAAAATGTTTTCTTTTATGTATTATATTTATTATATTATTATCTTATATCTGTATCAGTTTCTTGTGCCTTTTCTTGGCCTTTTTTAAAAAATTATTTTTCTTGTATATTCTATGTATTACATTTCAAATGTTATCCCTTTTTCTCTTGGCTTCCATATCCCCCTCCTCTGCTTCTATGAGCATGCTCACACTAGATGCTCACACTAGATGCTCACACTAGATGCTCACACTAGATGCTCCCACTCCCACCCACCTACTCCAACCTCAATGCCCTGGCCTTTCCCTACACTGGGGAAACAGGGCTTCACAGGACCAAGGGCTTTTCCTCCTATTGATACTAGACAATGCCATCCTCTGCTACTTATGTGGCTGGAGTCATGGGTTTCTCCATGTGTACTCATGGGTTGGTAGTTTAGTCCCTGGGAGCTCTGGTGGGGTCTGGTTGACTGATGTTGTTATTCTTCCTGTAGGGTTGCGACCCACTTCACCTCCTTCAGTCTTTTCTCTAACTCTTCCATTGGTGTCCCCTTGTTCAGTCCAATGGTTTAACTGCAACCATCCTTATCTGTATCAGTAGGGATCTGACAGAACATTTCAGGAGACACCCATACCTAGCTCCTGTCAGCAAGCACTGCTTGGCAACAGTAATACTGACTTGGTTTGGTAGCTGCATGTGGGATGGATCCTCAGGTGTGGCAGTCTCTGGATGACCTTTTCTTCAGTCCCTGCCCCACTTTTGTCCCTGTATTTTCTCCCACGAATATTTTGTTCTCCCATCTAAGAAGGACTGAAGCTTTCACACTTTGGTCTTCCTTCTTCTTGGGCTTCATATGATCTGTGAATTTTTTATTAGGTATCCCTAGCCTTTGGACTAATATCCACTTATTAGTGAGTACATACCATATGTGTTCTTTTGTGACTGATTTCCATCACTCAAGATGATATTTTCTAGTTCCATCTATATGCCTAAGTATTTCATGTAATCACTGTTTTTTAATAGCTGAGTAGTACTCCACTGTATAAATGTACCACATTTTCAGTATCCATTCCTCTGTTGAAGGACATCTGGGTTCTTTCCAGCTTCTGGTATTATAAATAAGGCTGTTATGAACATAGTGGAGCATGTGTCCTTCTTGGCCTCTTTTTGTCTATTTGTTTGTTTTGTCCTATTCTGATGTATTTATGTTTGTTTATCTTATCATATATTATATTTTATTATTATCCCTTAGATGCATATTTGTTTTCTAAGAAGTGACAGAAAGTGGTCAATCCATATGGGAGGGGAGATGGGTAGGAACTGTGAAGAATAAAGGGAGGAAAAAATCATAATCAGAATATATTATATGAAAAAAATTTTAATTAAAACTTTTCTTAGGGTTAAGTACAATTATCCTACCGATAAACATTATTTTTCTGAAAAAGTCATTCTTTCCAATCTTAGGAATGGTGAAGCTGGAGAATGTACATCAGATTTATAACACAGGATTCAGTTCACATAGAGGAAACATCTCTACTTTACTGTCAGAACCCTGGGTCTAGCCATACTACACACAAGGTTAGATTCTTCATGTGTTACCAATAGATTATCAATACAGCCTATAATTGTTGGTTTAAATTATAGTAATCAGTTTTGTTTCTGCCTGAATCCAATAAACTACATATATCAATACAATAGTAGCAAGATACTAGTGACATAAAAATCTACCACTTTAAATACTTTAAAATGTATGAATTAAGACTGGAGGGATACTCAACTACTGAGAGTACCTACTGCTCTTGCCAATAACCAAAATTTGATCGCCAGCACACATACCACATGGCTTACAGCCTCCTATAATTCCAGCTCCTGGGGACCAGTGCATCCTTCTTCTATCTATGGGTAATGCATTTATGTGGTGCATAATAAGCAAAAAATAAATAAAACTATAGTTTAGTGGCATTGAGCCCTTTAACATTATTGTGGTTCCATCACGCCCATTAATTTACAAAATGTTTTGTGTTGAGAAGCAGAAACTTTATATCTTTTAAAACAGTAGTTTTCCATTCCCACATCCCCCCATCCTATTGACCACTATTCTACCTTTTGTCACCACCAACTATCATAATAGAACTCATGTGCTATTTGTTTTTCAGTGATTTATTTCAGCAGGAACGTCATTCAGTCATATCTGTCTTTTAACATGAATTGTAATTTCTAAGGCTAATGTCCCATTGGACACTGTAGTTTCTTATTTTTCATCTGCTAAATGACTCTTGAGTGCTTACATGGGGGCTATTGTGAATGAATAAGGATGGGCAAATAGTTTTTCAAGTCACAGGTTTAAAAATTTTCAGGTTGTGAACTCTACCAATGGAATCATTGACTCTCAAACTTTACCTCTTTTTGCAAACTTTTATACACTTTAAACCTCTAAATTTTTTTAAAAAATATTCGTTTTATCATTGCCATTCCATACATTTTGGAGCAGGGGCTGTTCCTGAATCTGTAGCCTGCCTGCTTGTGGATCCTGTTCCCCTAACTGGCCTACCTTTCTGGTGTCTGTAGAAGAGGATGTGCCTAGTCCTACAGTGACTTGATGTGCTGCTGCTGGTGGTGGTGGGGGAGCAGTGAGGTTGCCAGTGAGGAGGGAGGAATGGGGGGAGGATCTGTGGGGAGGGTCCTGGGACTAGAGGGGGTGATATTGGGATGTAAAGTGGATAAATAAATCAAACTTAAAAATAAAAATATCCCATACATTTCTAATTAATTATATGTAAACTGATGACATCACCACCTCCTTCAAACTCCCCCAGGGTCTCCCCCACCCACTTTACCTCTCAGCTTTGTGTCTTCTTTTTATTTTTCTTTTGTTATTAGTAACCCCATGAGTCCAACTAGTGCTACCCATATACCTGTGGGTGTATGGCTATCCGCTAGGCATGAGTAACCTAGCAACAAGACTGTGACTCTTCCTCTCTCAGCAGCCAACAACTCCCAACAGGAGTGGTAAGAAAGGAGCCCTAGGGGTCCCACCCCATTTGACTTCATCAAAGCTACTATTGCTGTTGTCTCATTCTTATATCGGATGCTAAAATTCATTTAATAAAATTGCTAGACCTTAGGTTCACATCAACTGGAGCCCTCCATGTTACAGTTTAGAAATAGGGAGAGGCATAGGACCTTGACTCTTGAAAGTTCCTGGCTTGGCAGCGCTAATCTTACTAGAGCACGAGAAGGCAGTGTCTCAGGGAGCTACACTATCTCTATGAGTCAGAATCAGCATTTTATAAAGGTCCCCAGGGTGATGCTAAAATGTCCGAGAATCATGTCAGATGCTTCCTCACAGCCATTTTTATCCCGGAATATTTGCAAGCACTAGAGTGAGCTCAAATATGATTACTCAGTATTTGCTCAGCATTTTTATCCCCTTAGTTGGCTCTCAGAGGCCAGGTTTCAATGTAGTGTAACGAAAGAAATTCTCGGATCACAGATCGCAGTGACTATTAGAACATGGCAGGGCCCAGGATGTCTGAGTAGTCACTTACGTAAATGGAATTCTGCCAAGTAGGGGTCAGGGACTGAGTACAACAAGGAAACAAAGGGCAGAAGGGATAGGTACATATAAACACCTCAGAGATGTGAATCACATCTGGTTTAACTTAGTGTACCAGGAACACTATGCGGATCAAGGCATGCCTTAGCCATTGAGTAATTTTTGACCTGGTTGAGCATTTTCGGAGGTAATCAAAGCTAAGTATGGAGACTGAAGTTGTAGTTGGTCCACAGCACACTCCTAGCACCTGTACAGCTACCGGACCCCACTGAAGACATTGGCGAATACTGGGTAGTTAAACCTGGTTGGGCTTTGACCTGAGGCTGCTCAGCCAGGGTAGTGTGAAGAATGTTAATTCTGTTTGTGTGAAGCGACTTTAGGAAATCACTTTTTAAACAGGCCAAATGATTGTAGACAGAGGTGACCCAGCTTTGAGAAAACCCAATACATAAATATCAGAACTGCCAAAAGGGATGAATGTTACTGTCACAAAACTGCTTTACATTTCCATCCCCAATCCACATCTTAAAATAGTCGTATTTTAAAATGTTCTCTTCTTTAGGAAGAGCACAGGCACTTTCAGGAAACTGCTTTGGGAACTCGGCACCAGGACGGGCTGAGAATTCAATCATTGCCAGCGCGTGTCTGAGGACATATTGGACTTATAGTTCAAGGTCACCTAGCTACTAATTCCAATGAAAGAAGCAAAACATAGCAAGTGCTTGTAATGTTTCCTTTAAATATGGACAAAAAAACCCCCCGACTAATGCTTTTCTTCAGGTTCTAGTGTTAGATGTTAAAAGTGAGTATAGACAGTCAGAGAAGATCATCACGAGCTGAGGAGGGAGCTAGCCATGGGAAAGCAGGCTCTTTAATGGAGTCAGGTAGTAACTGGGTCAGTAGAGACTCTATCCTTTGATAAATCTGGAAAGAGAATCAAGAGTAGCCAGAGGACAAAATGCTTCCTCTTCCAGGAATGTTAATAGTGGATTCCTATATCATAAACACTTGGAAACCAAATAACTTTTAATTTTCATTGTGTAAATTTGACTTAATATTCAAATTCAAGATAAAAAGCATAAACATGTAGTTAAAGGTAAGAAAAAAAGATCAGCTGTTGGTATTTCCCTTTTTAATTTTCTTTTAAAAGTGTAGTATTGAAATATATTCACCCAGATAAGAGTTAGTGAATTTCAAAAGATTGTGGCAAGGACTGGAGATACCAAGGAGCTGCAATTTGAGGCAATATGGATGAATTATAGTTTCTATTAGGCGCATAACAGTTCCTGTTTATCAATGGGAAGATAGATATTATTTCATGTTAAATAGGGATACAGGGGGTGGGACATGTGTTTATATCAAAGGTTTTTATTTTATGTAGAGATGACAATAAAGAATTCACATAAGGGGAAGAAATAAGCAATAAGAATTTATCCCCACAATGTATCAGTTGCTATGCCTTGACATCGGATTGAAAATAAAGTGGCCGTGGAGATGTTTTAGTTGTTTGTTGCTCTTTCAGAGAATCTGAGTTTCATTCCGGGCGCCATTTCTGGCAGCTTGCAATCACTTGTAACCCCAGCTCCTGGGATCGACTTCCTCTTCCAGCCTTCGTGAGCACCTGCCTATTTGTAGGATATACCATATAAGAATACACACCCACAGCCTATTCATAAATCCTAACATAAACGTGTAAAGAAAAATGTGAGAAACCATACTAGATTCAGAGATTCATTGTTCCCCTCCAGCTTTATGACAGAGATTTTTGGCTGGATAAATCTGTTATTGGGATGGCAAACTGCAGGCAGCATAGAAGTTACATTCCACTTAGTTAAATAGAAACCCACTTCTGGTTTTAATTGGAATCTTATAGCACATATAGAAGGCACCCCCCCGTGGCGGCAGGGCATACACATAACAACATATAATCGTATGGAACTTTCTCTTGTTTCTAACTGCAAATTGGGTATGTGGCAATACTGAAGTGATTAAAGAAGTGATCACTGGATGCAGGGAACCTGGCTAAAGTTGGGGAGGAAGGATTGAAGAAGTCAGAGAGATCAAGGACCACACGAAAAAGACCCACAACGAACCAGGGCTCACAGGGGCTCACAGATAATGAACTGACTGTCAGGGAGCCAATATATGGGTCTGACGTAGACTGTCTGTGTATGTATGGTTGTGTAATTGGCTTTCTTTGGGACACCTAACACTGGCAGTGGGGCCTATCCCTGATGTTTTGTCCTTTTTCTGAGGAGTGGGCCCTTTCCTCCTACTGGGTCTAGATTTAATATGAGGGGATACGCCTAGTCTGACTGCAGCCATGTTTAGTTGATATTTCTGGAAGGCCTGCCCCTTTATGAAGAGTAACCAAGATGATGATGTCGGGGAGACAGGAGGTGAAGAAGAGTGACTGGGAGGAGAGAATGGAGGAGATATATCATATGAGAAAGAAAAAAAAAGTGCTCACATAACAGGAACTGATTTCTCATTTTACAGAGGTCTTTTCCACTACAGTTCTTTACAACTTATTGAGAGTCTTTAAATGAATTTTGCCTACAAGTCCTGACACACTTTAAAAGAGAAATATCATTCAAGTTGTATTTGTCCAAATGTAATAGTTAATAATCATATTTTACGAACTGCCTGACAATAACTACATTAGGGGATGCTCCCTTGGCCATCTCTGAACGCTGGTTGGTTGCTGGTGCCCGGAACAGCCATGACAGTGCCTGTACTCTGACTGCTTACTGTCCAAACCAACTCTTCAGTTTTGGAAATTAAATGAACTTATGGTTTGGAATTTGGGGAGAGAAATCTGGAGCAAAAAAAGAAGCAAGTTTTCCACAAATTTGAGAACCTGTTACCAGTTTTGTATGATGTACTTAACTGACTGGAGATGCTTCTCTGTTAGCCACAGCACTCTAACACAGTGTCGTCTATATGAAATGCCCAAGACACTGACTCTTTTCACCTTTCCTGAACCATGTGTAAAGTTAAGTACACAAACTATTAGCTTCTTGACTCCTTGTAAGTGCCCTTGGGGGCAGATGAGAAGCCTCTAAAACAAAGAAGTTATCTTGGAAAGTTTGGTTAGAGATTATTGGCAAGCCAAGGAATCCAACTAAGAATGATTAGTTTTTGATTCCTGCTGGGGACATAGTGGAAAGCAGTAGTCCTGCAGGTGTGTGTGTGTGTGTGTGTGTGTGTGTGTGTGTGTGTGTGTGTATGCATGTCTTTTTGTGGGGGCATGTCTGAATGAATATGCATATATATGCATGTGTGCATGCATCCATATGTATATGTGTATATGAATGTGTGTATGTTTGTGTGCATATGTGTATGCTTGTATATGTGTGTATGTATATGTGTGTGTGCACATGCCTGTATAAATGTGTGTATGCCTGTGTGTGTGTGTGTGTGTGTGTCTGTGTGCGTGTGTAGTCATTTCCAAGTCATTACATCACCAAGAGAGTTAAATAGAGGCACTGTCTTCTTCCTAGTTTTGTTCTGAGAAAAAGTATTGCCCAAATTGCATCCTGTTTCAGTGGTGGAATGCTGCATTGCAGAATTAATTAGGAAGTTCCCCTTCCCCAAGGCCAGGCCCCCTTCTTGCTGTTATCACACTGTCAAATGCAAGTCAAAGACCCGGCTCTGCCAGGTGGACCACTAAAGGAGGAATGCTCTCTCGCCCCCACCCAAGTGGAAAAGATGCCTGTATTACAGTTATTCACGTTAGAAGTTCACTCTTGCATATCTTATGTCTCTCAGTGACACCTCCAAGGATTTCATTTCTTTAGACCTTAAGAGATCTTTGAGGAGATAAAGAGTGCGGATTATCAGGCAGTCACTTGAAGAACAATAGACAAAGACAGAGGCATCAGAAAAACACACCAGTGCCTGCACACATCAATGCCTTGTTATGATATCAGATCACTGTAATTTTCACATGTTATAATTTGGCAAATTGGATCTTCAAATAGGTGAGGAAGTTCACCTTAAAAAAAAAGCACTTTTTTTTTTCAGAGATTGATTGCTCTCTCTCTCTCTCTCTCTCTCTCTTTTTGTAGTTTCTTTTCTTGGAGTGTTTGTTGTGTGTGTTTAATGCTTTGCCCTTTGTTTTCTCAGCCCCACAGAAAGCGAAGTAGTCTCTGCTGGTTTCTTGTGATGGCTTTGCTCACTGAGGCAGAGCCGCCTCTGGAACTGTTCGATCGCTCTGACTGGCAGCTATCCTCATGTGTAGCTGAGGCACGGAGAAGGCACTTTCTCTTCCTATTTCCAAGACACAGCTGGAATCAATGACAATCAATTAATTTTCACCTGCTTAAATTTTAGACCACTGAGGACAATAAGACTTCCATTTCAGACAAGCACAGGACTTTTTTTTTTTTTCTATTTCAAGTTAATTTAACAAACAATGAAGACTTCACTTGCTAAGTTATCTTCAGGCTTTCCTATTTGTCTTTTTAATAAATGCCACAATCCAAGGAAAGGAAAACAGATAAAAATAATTTGATTAAAAGTGGGAGTCAGGGGTGGTGTGCCCAGGAAGATCAAGAGTTCACGTTTACTCGGGGAGTGTGAAAGCAGCTTGGGTTACATGAATGGCACCTTAAAATAAAGTAGTATAAACTATTAAAAATTCTGTAGAAATGTCAATATGGTGACTGACATTTTTTACCCCTAGTTAAGCTGGTTCCCAGTTTCGTACATACAAATGTTATACCTATTGATTAACTAAAGATAATCCAAAATTACTCACTTGTCATTTTCAACACCCAAAATGTTAAAGCTTATGTGTAGTCACTAAAAGTGGAATGCTAAAATTGCTGATTATCCAGCTCTTTTCGTATTTGAATAACAGAAAACATTGTTTAATAAAGCAAGGACTCATAAATTACCCTGATAGTTATTAAGATTAGTGCCCACTTTCCTCATAAAGTTGTCAAAAATCCCCAAATGTCTTACCTTTACTTATAATAATCAACC
Source organism: Rattus rattus (assembly GCF_011064425.1). Lineage (NCBI taxonomy): Eukaryota > Metazoa > Chordata > Mammalia > Rodentia > Muridae > Rattus > Rattus rattus. The sequence goes on along the minus strand of NC_046157.1, from coordinate 96,607,404 downwards.
CCAAATGTGCAAGACATTTCAGTTTCTTATGTTACCACATCATTATTCCCGTATTTCCAGGGACATCATTTTATGCCTTCGTTTCCCCTCCAACTCTCTAATGATGAGCACCTCTGTATCTCTTGCTCTGTGGGCTTAGAATCACAATATTCCCCTCTAACAGGATCTGTTTCTTGGTTCAATTGAAGTACCCCGAGACACTCTAGTCCTTCAGAACAAAAACTTGCAGAGTGTGTGTGTGTGTGTGTGTGTGTGTGTGTGTGTGTGTGTGTGTATGAGAGAGAGAGAAAGAAAGAGAGAGAGAGAGAGAGAGGGAGAGAGAGAGAGAAACTCCCAAACTCACTTTGTAGTCAAAGATAACCCTGAATTCTTTGTGTTTGTGTGAACATGTATATATTTGTTCCTGTTATGTGCACGTATGGGTGGGTTCAGGTAAATATGCATGTGTGGGAACATGCATGCGGAAGTTAGATATTTATACCAGATGACTTCCTTGACTTCCTGCCACTTGAGTTTTTGTGACAGGACCCCTTGCTGAGCCTTGATCCAGCTGTACTGACTGGCCAGCAGGCTTGGAAGGGTCCTCCTGTCTCTGCCTTTTCTGTGCTGGGATTTCAGGAGTATTTGCTCTGTCTAGGTTTTGAGGTTAGCACTGGGGATCCACCTCAGGTCCTCATCTTGTGTGGCAAGGACTTTACCCTCCAAGGTGTCTCTCTAGCCCTAGAGACTTAAAAAAAGCCATCACATTTACTGTCTAGGGAGCTTCACTTCTCTCTCAGCTATTCCCTCTTTACTATATCAGACAATCCTGGACACCAAGGCACAGTTTGCTATCCCAAGCCCTCTCTCTGTTCACCATAGCCAGTCAAGTTCATTTATTGAAAACGTATTACTGAAATTAAGTCTTATTCATAAATCTCTATTTTTTTTCAGATATCTCTCCAGCTACCATCCCAAGGAGTCAGTGTTGGTGAGTTTCTTCTCAGTTCCACATCTCTGCATGTCCAGTGGCCTTGAAATCCTCACAAGGTTGCACCTTGGACCTTGTCCACAGAGACAATTTCATAAAAGGTCTCTCTCTCTCTCTCTCTCTCTCTCTCTCTCTCCTTTCAATTTTGTGGTACTAGAGATTGAATGTCATGCTAGCCCTCTACCACTGGAATACTTCCCCATCCCACATAGTGTTATATGCTTTAAAAATAACAGCGTGCATGGCCGAAGAGATGACTTAGCAGAGAGTGTGAATTATTCTTCTAGAGCACCCAGGCTTGATTCCCCTCATCCTCGCTGGGAAGCTTGCAGGACCCTGCAACTCTACTTCCAGGCATATCTGCTACCTCAATCCTCCACAGGCATCCACACTCATGCACACACAAATAAATAAAATAGAGATAAAATTTAAAAGCTTAAAGCAATTTTATTTTACTATATAATTGTTTCATTTTGTGTGGTGTGTGTGTGTGTGTGTGTGTGTGTGTGTGTTTGTATGCATGCAGACAGATTCACACCACGGTACATGTGTGGAGGTCAGAGGACAACTTATAAGAGCTACTTCTCTATTTCTATCATCTGAGTTCTGGGAATTAAATTTAGGCCATTGGCTTGGTAGTAAATACCTTTATCTAAAGAACCATTTTTTCCCACTTTTTTAAAAATTAGATATACTTCTTTACTTACATTTCAAATGTTATTCCCTTTCCTGGTTTCTTGTCCATGAGTCCCTCCATCCCCTCCCCCTTCCCATATGGGTATTCCCTCCATCTATCCCCCTTACTTCCCCCCATATTCCCCTGTACTGGGGGTCCAACCTTGGCAGGACCAAGGGCTTCCCCTTCCACTGGTGCCCCAACAAGGCTATTCTCTGCTACATATGCAGTTGGACCATGGGTCAGTCCATGTATAGTTTTTCGGTAGTGGCTTAGTCCCTGGAAGCTCTGGTTGGCTGGCATTGTTGAAGAACCACCTTTTAAATCCCATTGTCTTCTTTCTAGTGAACTCGCTCACCCAAGACACGGTTTTTAAAAGCAGCCATATATGATTTCTTACTTTAAAACAGACTAGGAATTCATGATCCCAGCAATACAAAAAATTAGGAATAATTAATTTTGAGCCAAATTTATATTGTTTCATTAAAGCCATTTATGTCAATAATACAATTATAATATCTCTTAATGACCTTTGTGATTTTCCTATTATTTAGTATATTCATATTTTTTATTTGCCTGTCAACCCTTGTTTATAAAGGGAAGCTAATTCTATATGCACATGGGCTTAAGATCTCCGTGTTTCTCAGTCATGACTATGCTGCTTGTTCAATCTTTTGAACAACATAACGGATATTGAAATCCTCATATCTTGCAGAAACATTTGCATATGGAAGTAAAAAATTATCACTCACAGGGAAAAATTCTTTTTAAATGGCCATCTCTGAATATCTTCAGAGAACCTTGTTTGTATTTAGGTTAGAAATACAGCTCTTCTCCCAATCTTGTAGGATTCCTGTGCCTGCCTGGAGGTATTGTTGGCACACCGTTGTAAAAATATTTACAGAACGTCTTTCTGCGGTGAAGCTCAGCATCGTCGAGGATGTAGTTTCTTTTATATACTCAGGTGTGCAGATTTCAACAGATCTAAGAAGCCGAAGACAAACACTCGACAGCAGCCTAGTTTGTAATAGTTGCTCTTACCATATGCAGACTCTGCACCTTTTCATATTCAGGACTCTGATCTGCAGCACAGTTCTGTGGCTGCTGGGACTCTGCGTACTTTGTGCCCCCATTAAAGAGAATTAAGATTCCAGGGTGGTTTATCCAATTTAAAAGAGAGAAAAAAAAACACTTAATTTCCTAAAACCAAAGCTATCTAACAAGGTGTAACGGGCTAGTGGAGACAGTGGTCTTTCTTCCTGAGGTGATTCTGGGGGCTGGATACTCAATAATTTGTGAACCTGGGTCTTCAGAATCTTCTTCCTTCGATGAACAAACATGAGGGAAGGGAACACACATTCGTTCTTAGCCAACTGGAAGAGGCATGCATCATTTTTGATAATACCACTTTGCCAAGAACTAGTCACAAAAAGAAAATAAAGTAGGCACCTGTCTCTTTCATATGCAAAGGATATGAGAAAAAAATGTCTCCCTATCTTGTCAATTGATTCTCCTGACGACTTTAAACTCTGGAAAGTATAGTGCTCAAAATTTTGGCCAACGCATTGTCATTTCTTCTTTGGTGTCATCCCAGAAAGCTTCCTGAACACAAATGGTGTACCTGAAAACGTGGCAATACATTTTCACACTCACCTTCACATTCAAGCCTCTCTTCCTGCATTCTGACAACTCTACTAGTTTCTCTACTTGAAGTTGAAGTGTCATACAGACTAGCCGTTAGGGCACATCATTTCACAAAGTACCCTACACTCTAGTTGGATTAGACACTACAGTCGTGTTTTAAGGAACCCTGTTGTTCTTTGATGTTTCTCCGAATCCCTTTTTATGTTTTGAAGCCTGCTGATAAGCTCATGGCTACTAAACCTGTAGGCTTTGGATTTGATGAGGGAGAAGCAGCACATAATTTATTTCTGTTAAAGTTCAGCTTTGGTCATCGATGTCATTACATCAGCCCCCAGAAGCTCATCTCTACCTCTGTTTCCTCTAGGCTAGATTATTACAAATCCCTTTTTGCTGGCCACTGGATACATTGCTCTTTGAACTTGCTTTTTTTCTTCATACTCATCAGCTATTCTATCTCATCAGTCCATATCCTTATTATTTTTACTATTATACATTATTGTGTGCTAAACTCTCAAAGAAATCAGAAGCTTCTATTGTCATAATAAGATGCACGCTTACTCAAAGACATAATCATAATGCATTTTAACCATTACAATGCATTCCAGCCCTCATTATTCCATTTATTTTTTTCAACCCATAACAAAAGTGGAGCTGTGCTATGTGGGTTGAGTAACCAAGCTTGTTTGGGATATTCTAGAATGTCTAGAATATCCTCATATAGACAAACAAATGTGAAGCATTCTTACGAATTCCTTAAAAAAAAAGACAAATCCATAAACTTAATGGATTTTGAAATACATTTTAATTTACACGCAACATGCATATTTATTAAGTTATAACCTATATTCATTATTAAACTTTTATCGTTAAAGAAGTTTTCTGTATTTCAACTTTGAGGACTACTTTCCTTCATCATTTTCTCACCTCTGTGATGGGGAAACAGAATTTAAATTGGTCTATGGCTGACTCCATACTAAAACCTACAGGAAGAATGTTTAAACAGACTAAGGGTTGGAGTGTTCGTAAGATTGTTGGAAAGGTCCTGTGACGGCTTCTTTAATCTTCTTCTCCTAAGATCAAAAACTAAGGTGAAATAGATGCTGGCCAGGATGTGGAGAAAAAGGAACACTCCTCCACTGTTGGTGGGATTGCAAACTGGTACAACCACTCTGGAAATCAGTCTGGAGGTTCTCCAGAAAATTGGACATTCTACTACCTGAGTACCCAGCTATACCTCTCTTGGGCATATACCCAAAAGATGCTCCAACCTATAACAAAGACACATGCTCCATTATATTCATAGCAGCCTTATTTATAATATCCAGAAGCTGGAAAGAACCCAGATGGCCTTTAACAGAGGAATGGATACAGAAAATGTGGTACATCTACACAATGGAATACTACTCAGCTATCAAAAACAATGACTTCATAAAATTCATAGGCAAATAGATGGAACTAGAAAATATAATCCTGGGTGAGTTACCCCAATCACAAGAAAAACACATGGTATGAACTCACTGGTAAGTGGATATTAGCCCCAAAGCTCGCACTACCCAAGATACAACCCACAGACCACATGAAACTCAAGAAAAAGGATGACCAAAGTGCAAATGCTTCAGTCCTCTTAAAATGGGGGAACAAAAATATTCATAGGAGGAGATATGCAGACAAAGTTTGGAGCAGAGACTGAAGCAACGGCCCTTCAGAGTCTATCCCACTTGGGGATCCATCCCATATAAATACAGTCACCAAAACTAGACAATATTGATGAAACCAATAAATGCATGCTAACAGATGACTGATATAGCTGTCTCATGAAAGACTCAGCCAGAGCATGTCAAATACAGAGGTGAATGCTAGGAGCTAACCATTGAACTGAGAACAGGGTCCCCATTAAAGGAGTTAGAAAAAGGATTGGAAGAGCTGAAGGGGCTTGCAACAACATAAAAACAATACCAACCAACCAGAGCTCCCAGAGAAAACTACTACCCAAAGAGTACCCATGGACAGACCCATGGCTCCAGTTGCATATGTAGCAGAGGATGGCCTTGTTGGGCACCAATGGGAGGAGAAGCCCTTGGTCCTGCCAAGGCTGGACCACGAAGTGCAGGGGAATATTAGGGTGGTGAGACAGGAAGGGGAGGGTAGTTGAGGAGGGGGAACACCCTTATAGAAGAAAGGGAGGTGGATAGGATAGGGGCTTATGGATGGGAAACCGAGAAAGGGAATAACATATGAAATGTAAATACAAAATATCCAAGAAAAAAACAAAAAAATTAAAAGTCTTCCTCTCACTGTATGGGTAGAGAGGGGCATTGATTTGTCTTATATCTTATGTTTTTCTTTAGTTGTGAAACAAATATTTAAAAATCAAAGCCAGGCTGGGAAGCTAGAATAGCAGGTACAGTGATGTCTGAGAATGTCCTGAGTTTAGATCCCAGCAGATAACATAAAAATTTCAGCAGTTACAGCTGTCTATCTACCATTCCAGTACATGGAAGAAAAAATACCAACTGAGTCACAGCAAGCTGATCAGCTAGAGCAGCTCAAATGGTGAGCGCTGAATCAGCTAAAGACCTTACTTTAAGATACTGATATCAGTTGGGAAGCAATTGAAGAAGACTCCTAGTGTCAATCCAGGTTTCTACCCACACATACACACATGTGCACATGCAGCTGTGCTCTTGTGTGAATATGCATGCGTATAACACACACACACACACACACACACACACACACACACACACACACCCCAACTATCCAACTAAACAGAAAAACAAAAACAAATATACAACTCAAAATACAATAAAAATGGGAACTTGTTAACCAGTAGAGTATTACTTTCCCAATTTTCTGCTGGGGCTGGCTGTCTAGTCATGTTACCCTCAGGATTCAGGGCTTGGTGTTGTAACTTGGGTCCCAGTTTCTTTAACCTGTGAGCTGGGATAAAGCAAAGCATTAGCTTGTAAATTTGTTTCCCTGATGGTTAAAGAGCTAGTTAAAATAATAGTGCATTGTTGGTCAGTTAATGACCAACTTGATTGGTCCACTTTGCATAAAGATTTGGCCAAGCATCATTCTGAATGTTTCATCGATGGTATTATTTAAATGAGATTATCACTTACACCAGTGGACTTTACAAGAAGTAGATCATCATTGATAATGGTATGAGGATTGTCCAGTTAGTTAAAGGCCTTCACAGGACAAAGACTAAGGACCCTGAATAAGAAGGAACTCTGCCAGCACGGAATTGAAGCTTTTTTCTGGGACTCCAGCCTTATCAAACAGGATCTCAAACCTTCCTGATTCTGTGAGTAATTTCTTAAAGTAAATCTCTGTACATATGTAAGTGTGCATATTGTTTGCTCTGATTCTCTGGAGAACTCAGATATACTAAGACATTCCAGATGACACAACTAAACTATTATCTGTGTATTTATGTGTTCTTGAGATGAAAAGAATTTGTAGGGCTTTGTATTTGTAGAGAAAAGTAGACAATCTTCAAATGCTGTACAATTTAAAAGGCTACCTCTCTATCAGTAAATTTAATAATGAGTTATTAAGGTACTAATTCTCATGTCTGGAATTCATTGACTTGCCTTCCTCTAGGAGAAAAACTACATCCTAGTTTTTAGATTGTAAGCATAGTACTTTCTCTGAATGTATCCTTTCACACTTATGAAAGGAAAATTCTCTCCTACCAATTTCCTCTCTCAATTGTCACTTCAAAATTGACCTACACTTGAAATCAAGAGCAAGTGTATCTATTGTGTTGGACAGAAAATAGTTCAGTAGTGATAGCTCCCTCCCTCTTTTTTTTTTTTTTTACTTAAATTGAATAAGACAAGGATGGGGAAATATGATGATTTTAATTTTAATTAAATCTTTTTGCATGTGACTGTATGCATGCTGAAATAATTTGCATTGATGTGTAAATAAATACATGTACATGCCTGTGGAGGCCAAAGGAGGGCAGAGGCATCGGTCCTCTCTGTTATTCTTTGCCTGATTGCCCTGAGGCAGAGTCTACCAAGGAACCTGAGATTAGTCGTTTTTGAGGGTTGATGTAAATGTAACTTTTATTCACCTGAGAGATTGTCCTCTTGGAGGCGTACTGCCTCTATCATCTATCTTTGGCCTAGTCCTGGAAGCTTCAGCCTCTGTACAATCTTATCCAGGCCTATAATATTTCAGCTTTTGAGAGGTAGTAATGAATATGACATTCACCCTTTCTAGCTCTTTATGAACTCTGGCTGGATGATCAGCTCAGCGGTTCTGTCTCTAACTCCTCTCCAAGCTGACTGTTTCAATCTGGCTTCTCTCAGCCTCTGACTTTTTGCTCTGCTTGACTTCAAACTAACTCTGGTGATCTGTTCTAATCATCTACCTTCTTTTCGTTCTCTGTCTCATTCTGTGTTCACCTGTGGCTACCTTGTTCTCTCTCTCTGTAACCAGTCTCTGTGCAACTGTCCTGGGAAAACTACCTTCTTTCCATGCACTGTTCTCTCTTAAAAAGCTCCCCTTTCATTCTCTGATTCATCGCTTTGTTTGCCACTCAATTAGAAATCACTTTCGAACATGGCTGCTTCCTACTACAAATTAACCTTACCTTCATTGTTTGGAATTAAAGGTGTATACTAAGGGAATATTTGCATTCCAGTCAGTGGGATTAAAGATGTGTGCTAAGGGCCGAGCCACACCACAACTAGAACGAGTTTCTTTTTCCCAAGAAATAACACAGTCTTAGGGTTCACAGTGTGACTAAATATCCTGCAACAGGTTGGCAGTCAGCAAACTCTAGTGACATTGTTTTTGGTGGCCTGAGGTGGGTGTGCACAGGCTCCTCATGTCCACCTGTTCTTCTACCACAATCTCGTCTCCAGTTCTACCTCTCTCCACAGAGCATGAACTGCTTGGATTTGTTTCTCTTTCCTTTCTTCACTTTGTACTCCATATTTCCAATCTCTCCATTACATATTTGCTCATAGTAGTGTATCTGCTGCAGGGCCAGGGCAGGTTTCTGGGTGTCTTTCTTCCAGCTTCCTCTCAAATAAAAAAATTTAAGAGGATTAATTGCTACTCATCCATCACCCCAAGCAGACCAATATCATAGCTATGTGCCTTATAACTTGCAGTATAAGCCTACTTAATAAACAAACTGATTTTAAGCAGGACTCAAGTTACAAATTTATAATAAATTTAAATATATTAAATTATAATATAAAACACGAAAGATATAATTTGAAACATAATTTAAATTTGAATACATATTTAAATGTAGCATATTTACTATATGTTTGAGCTCAGTGGCTCTCTGCATAGACTCATGCATTTTTGAAGCAGTTGAAAAAGACCAAGGGAGACGTGAACATATAGACTGTTTCTATGTGTGTTAATTGCAGTCAGATATCTTCAGTGTTAGTATATCTCAAACACAAGGAATTGAGTAAGGATCCTGAATGGCGGAAAGAAATTCCTGTTTTTTCACTAGCTGCCATGCATGCAATGCAAAGATTAGAAAGAGGCTAAGAATAATAAATAATTGAGAGTCAAACTACATGTAAGAAATACTTGTACACATACTCATACCTTTAGTTCTGAGATATTAATTTCATTTCTTCTGTTGTCTATTGTTTGACTTGTTTCTGTTTGAAACAGTGTCCGCTCTTTAAATCAGATGAGCCTAGAGTTCACTCTGTAGTCAAGGCTGGCACTGAACTAATGGTCCTCTTCACAGCTCCTGTTGGGATTACAGGCATGAGCCAGCATACCCAGCTGATGACTCAACTTCGATAGGCCAACTTTGTGGGGATGAACTCTCAAATTTCAGTAATAAAGTCAGTAGATGAATAATATTGTCTTGTTTCACTGGTTACCATACTCAGGGTAGCTGTTCTTACCCATTGCCTGGACAGCACAGGAGAGCCAACCCTGATAGCATGATGAGTTCAGGAGACCTGGCCTGGCGCCTCGTCAGATGTTGTACCCAGAAGAGCTGTTCTCACCTATCGTCTGCTTTGCAGTAGCATGGGTACAGTAGAGGTAGAGATGATGTTTTTCCCCCACCTGTGACATGCAGGAGAGCTGGTCCTGTCCCTTACCTGGGCAAAGTAGAAGTGCTGGCCTTGGTAGCATAGGCACGGGAGAGCTGGCAGGCTAATCAATTCAAATACAGGGTTCTGAGTTGGCCCACCCCAACATGGATTGGGTAATCTATGAGTTGGAGCATGTGAAGGGGTCAGTTGTGCAGATCTAAAACTACCTGATATCCATGACCCAAGGCAACAACAGTACATTTGAGAGGAGTTCTTGTGAGGATCCAATATTGGTAGTGTGTCAGAAGCGAGAGGTCTCAACCAGACCAATGACTCAGTATAATAAGCATTTGCAAGTAAAGTTGATTGGGCAAAAGTTTATATGGTGTGACATAGTGTGACACTCTGCAGCTTCCATAGTGAGATTTAATTAAATTAATTAGTTTATTGTTATTTATTTTAGGGAAGAGGTAGAATTAGGGTGCATGTTGTGAAATTCACAAGGAATCAATAAAAAGTTAAAATAATTAAATTTTCTTTCAAAATTTAATTTCTCTTTCAAAAGTGCTTTCAGGATACTGACCTTTACTAATACTTTCTATTGTTACAAGACACTGTAATCAAATGGATTCAGAGAGAGAAAGAAGACTCACTCTTATGGATTAGGTCACGATTAAACCTCCCTGCTGATCTAAGTCTACTCAAACCTTCATGTTGGTGCTATGCTTTTACAAATACAGTTTAATGAAGTCTAGACCTCAGAACATCATTCAATATCTCCAGGAGTCACTAAGCAAATATTGTTAACATATAGGCTTGTAGAGTTTTTTTTTTTTAAGTTAACCTGACTATTACATTTTAATTGGTGGATTAAAATGAATTGCTGAAAATTAATATTCTGTTTTAATAAGAGAAGCGTGGGTGTGTGTCTATATGTGACAGTGTCAGGAACTTTTACATAGTCTCTTAAGAGCTTCAATGCCTAGTCATTCTTGGAAACACAGTTGTAATAAATTTTCTCTCCTCTGAAGTAGGTATGCACTCAATCCAGCATTGCTAAGACCTCACTTTATCTTAATGCCAATCACACACGGTAGCAGAGGTTACCAAGCAACCATTAGCTGTCTCTGTGCATGTCTGTGGTCTGTGGCAATGATCCTCCCCCACCTTACCTCCTGTCACAATGTCCACTCAAGTTGTAGGGATCGTGGGGCTCCAAAGTAGTTGCCATAGTTACTTCTAGCAGTGTCCTGTGGTTGCTGAACTGAGGACATAGTGTGCAGTTGCTTAGAAAATTAGTTAAACATGCCATCGTGTCTGTCACTTTAAAAGGCTAAACGAAGTTTTGATAAACATCAAATTATCGGTATGGTAAAATGCATGTGATAAATAAGAATATTAATGTAAATATGAATCCTATGAAATGCCCCTCTCTGATACACTGTTCTCAATAGTGGCCTTTAATTTCCAGTTATGATATGTGTCTTAAAGTAGGTCACATTATACCATCATTATAACTGTTTTACATATATTGGAAAGCAATACTTACATGGAAGCGGTTCTAAATTTAAGGTAACCTGTTAAATTGCTTCTGCATGTGAGTAGCGCTAGTTTCATAGTAAAGATTCTAACCATATGCATGCATGTACTTACAGTTTGATACCTAATTAGAGTAAGTTTTGTTGATAGTAGCACCAACAGGGGCAATCACCATTTATCAACATCTGCTACGTATTGGATGCTATGCTGACTTGGCTGACACTCTCCCATTTAACTATTACAAAGTCTGCTTCCCTTTGCATATAAGGAAAATGAAACACAGGGAAGAAAAATAGTTTAAGGGGAACAACAAGCGCAAATCAGAGAATTCTAACACAGCTATTTCTGAGACCAAAGCATTTGAGCAAAGGCCAATTTGCATTTTCAAGAGAACAACTACCGAGAAGCCAATGTGAGGTGGGTGAAAGGAAGATTGGGTGGGAGATTATTTGCCATGAATCTCTTTGTGCATTTGCCCTGTGTGTGTGTGCATGTGTGTGTGCGTGCATGTGTGCATGTGTATGTGAAGCCTGGAGGCCTGGGGATGACCACAGGTGGACTTTCTTTCCAGATTACTTTTATGTTTATTTGACACAAGCTAGAGTCATCAGAGAGTAGGGGGCCTCAATTGAAAAAGAAATGCCTCTATAAGATGGGGCATTTTCTTAATTAGCAGTTAATGAGGGAGGGCTTGGCTCACTGTGGGTTCTGGTTCTGAGGGCTGGTGGTTCTGGGTTCTATAAGAAAGCAAACTGAGCAAGCCATGGGGAGGAAGCCAGTAAGTAGCACCCTCCCTGCCCACAGCCTCTGTGTCGTCTTCCTCCACGTTCTACATTGCTTGAATCCCTGCCTACAGTGTTTTTGATGAACTGTTTTATGGAACTGTGAGTGAAACTTTCTTCCCCAGGAAGGTTTTGGTCATGGCGTTTCATTACGACCACAGTAACCCTAACTGAGACAAACTGTCCACCTTGTGTTTTGAGACATATTCTCTCACTGACTTGGAATTCTCCACGTAACCTAGGCTTTTTGGCTAGCCATCCCCAGGGTTCCTTTCTTCACTTCCCCAACACTGGTTTTTATTTTTAATAAAAAACCTCGCCTGCTTATCATTTTTAATGTGGATGCTGGAGATGGGACAAGGACTCATTTCTCACATTTGTGCTGCGTGCACATTACCAGCAGAACCATCTCCCCAGCCTGCACTGACCCTTAAGGTTAATCCTAAATCAAAGAAGTGAGTAATCCTATATAAAAGAAACAATTTAAAATTCAAAAAGAAATCCTTAGCTTTCAAGAATTTTCTTCCTGGATGTCTAGTTTTGGTCAGCTTGACCCAAACTAGTCTCAGCTGGGAAGAGAGAACCTCAATTGAGGACGTGCCTCCATCAGATCCACCTGTGGGAGGGACATTTTCTTCAATAATGATTGATGTACAATGGCCCAGCTCACTGTAGCCAGTATATAACCTGGGTTCTATAAGAAAGCAGGGTGACCATTACAGAAACAGAGACATTTTTCATACTTCCCAAGTTGGTTCTGCACTCTGGGTCCGTTCCTTGAGCTCTTGCCCTGGTAGATTGTAACTGTAAGATTAAGTGACCATGTTCCTCATAAGGTTTGTTTTGGTCAATATTTATCACAGCAATGAAGAAGCAAACTAAAAAACTAGACCTCTGAGTAATTTCAGTGTCATTTTGCTGAGTGATGACATGGTGGTTCTGGGATTAAGTGGATCCACAGTGATTCTGAAAGAATATTTTTCTCCTTTATGCAAGTTTTTTTTGCTGTATTCATTCTTTTTACATTTTTATTTACATTTCAGATGTTAATCCCTTTCTCAGTTTCCCAGACATAAGCCCCTATTCCATCCCCTTCCCCTTCTTCTATAAGGGTGGTCTCCTCTGCAGCCACCCCCCCTTCACACAGCACCCCCTGACATTCCCATTCACTGGGGGTCCAACCTTGGCAGGAACAAGGGCTTCTCCTTCCATTGGTGCCCAACAAGGCCATCCTCTGCTACATAAGCAGTTGCCATGGGTCATTCCATGTATAGCCTTTGGGTAGTGATTGAGTCCCTGGAAGCTCTGGATGGTTGGCATTGTTGTTTTTATGGAGTTGCAAGCCCCTTCAGCTCTTTCAAACTTTTCACTAATTCCTCCAACAGGGGTCCCGTTCTCAGTTCAGTGGTTTGCTGCTAGCATTTTCCTCTGTGTTTGACATATTCTGACTGTGTCTCTTAGCAGACATCTATATCTATCTATCTATCTGTCTATCTATCTATCTATCTATCTATCTATCTATCTATCTATCTATCTATCTATCTATCTATCTATCTTCAGAGCCTGCTCCTGAATATATATATATAATGTGGGGCAGGCTCTGAATGGCTGTTGCTTTAAACTCTGCTCCAAACTCTGCCTACATATCTCCTCCTATGAACATTTTTTTCCCCTTTTAAGAAGGAGTGAAGCATCCTCACTTGAGCTTCATGTGGTCTGTGGATTGTATCTTGGGTAATTCAAGCTTTTGGGCTAATATCAACTTATCAGTGAGTGCATACCATGTATGTTTTTCTGTGATTAGGTTACCTCACTCAGGTTGATAATTTCTAGTTCAATCCATTTGCCTGAGAATTATATGAAGTCATTGCTTTTGATAGCTGAGTAGTATTCCAATGTGTAGATGTACCATATTTTCTGTATCCATTCCTCTGTTGAAGGGCATCTGGGTTCTTTCCAGCTTCTGGCTATTATAAATAAGGCTGCTATGAACATAGTGGAGCATGTGTCTTTGTTACATGTTGGAGCATCTTTTGGGTATATGCCCAGGAGAGGTATAGCTGGGTCCTCAGGTAGTGCAATGTCCAATTTTCTGAGGAACCTCCAGAGTGATTTCCAGAGTGGTTGTACCAGTTTGCAATCCCACCAACAATGGAGGAGTGTTCCTCTTTCTCCACATCCTCGCCAGCATTTGTTGTCACCTGAGTTTTTGATCTTAGCCATTCTGACTGGTGTGAGGTGAAATCTCAGGGTTGTTTTGATTTGCATTTCCCTGATGACTAAGGATGTTGAGCATTTCTTTAGGTGTTTCTCAGACATTTGGTATTCCTCAGCTGAGAATTCTTTGTTTAGCTCTGTACCCCATATTTTAAAATAGGTTTATTTGGCTCTCTGGAGTCTAACTTCTGAGTTCTTTGTATATTTTGGATATTACACTACTATCAGATGTAGGATTAGTAAAGATTTTTTTGCCATTTGGCCTAATGACAGTGTCCTTTGCTTTACAGAAACTTTGTTTTATGAGGTCCCATTTGTCAATTCTTGATCTTAGAGCATAAGCCATTGGTGTTTTGTTCAGGAAATTTTCTCAAGTGTCCATGTGTTCGAGGTTCTTCCCCACTTTTTCTTCTATTAGTTAAAGCGTATCTGGTTTGATGTGGAGGTCCTTGATCCACTTAGACTTAAGCTTAGTACAAGGTGATAAGAATGGATCAATTTGCAATCTTCTCCATGCTGACCTCCAGTTGAACCAGCACCGTTTGTTGAAAATACAATTCTTTCCCCATTGGGTGGTTTTAGCTCCTTTGTCAAAGATCAAGTGAACCATAGGTGTGTGGGTTCATTTCTGGGTCTTTAATTCTGTTCCACTGATCTACCTGCCTGTCTCTGTGCCCATACCATGCAGTTATTATTATTATTTTTTTTTACAATTGCTCTGTAATACTGCTTGAGGTTAGGGATGCTGAGTCCCCCAGAAGTTCTTTTATTGTTGAGTATAGTTTTCACTACCATGGGTTTTTGTTATTCCAAATGAATTTGCAAATTTCTCTTTCTAACTCTATGAAGAATTGAGTTGGAATGTTGATGGGGATTGAATTGAATCTGTAGATTGTGTTTGGAAAAATGGCCATTTTTCTATATTAATCCTGCCAATCCATGAGCATGGGAGGTCTTTCCATCTTCTGAGATCTTCAATTTCTTTCTTCAGAGACTTGAAGTTCTTGTCATACAGATCATTCACTTGAGTGATTAAAGTGACACCAAGGTATTTTACATTATTTGGGACAATTGTGAAGGGTGTTATTTCCCTAATTTTTTTCTTAGCCTGTTTATCCTTTGAGTAGAGGAAGGTTACTGGTTTGTTTGAGTTAATTTTATACCCAATCACTTTGCTAAAGTTGTTTATGAGGCTTAGTAGTTCTCTGGTAGAACTTTTGGGGTCACTTATGTATACTATCATATTATCTGCAAATAGTGATATTTTGACTTCTTCTTTTCCGATCTGTATCCCCTTGACCTCCTCTTGTTGTCTGATTGCTCTGGCTAGACTTTGAGTACTATATTGAATAAGTAGAGAGAGAGAGAGTGGGGAGCCTTGTCTAGTCCCTGATTTTAGTGGGATTGCTTCAAGTTTCTCTCCATTTAGTTTAATGTTATCTACTGGTTTGCTGTATATTGCTTTTACTAAGTTTATGTATGGGCCTTGAATTCCTGATCTTTCTAGGACTTTTATCATGAAGGGGTATTGAATTTTGTCAAATGCTTTCTCAGCATCTAATGAAATGATCTTGAGGTTTTCTTCTTCGAGTTAGTTTATATAGTTGATTATGTTGATACGTTAGTATATTGAACCATCCTTGCATTCCTGGGATGAAGCCTACTTACTTATGATGAATGATTGTTTTGATATGTTCTTGGATTTGGTTTGCAAGAATTTTATTGAATATTTTTGTGTCCATATTCATAAGGGAAATTGGTCTGATGTTCTTTTTCTTTTTTGGGTTTTTGCGTGGTTTAGGTAAAAGCATAATTGTGGCTTCATAGAAGAAATTTGGTAGTGCTCTGATTGTTTCTATTTTGTGGGATAGTTTGGACCGTATTGGTATGAGGTCTTCTATGAAGGTCTAATAGAATTCTGCACTAAATTCATCTGGTCCAGGGCTCTTTTTATTTGGGAGTCTTTTAATAACTGCTTCTATTTCTTTAGAAGTTATGGGGTTGTTTAGATGGTTTATCTGTTCCTGATTTAACTTTGGTACCTGGTTCTTTTCTAGAAAAGTATCCATTTCCTCCAGATTTTTCAGTTTTATTGAATACAGGCTTTTGTAATAGAATCTGATAATTTTTTAATTTCTTCAGATTATGTCGTTATGTCTCATTTTTCGTTTCTGATTCTGTTAATTTGGATACACTCTCTGTGCTCTCTGGTTCATCTGCCTAAGGGTTTATCTATCCTGTTGAATTTCACAAAGAATCAGCTCCTGATCTTGATTATTCTTTGTATAGTACAAAGTTGTTTCAACTTGGTTGATTTCAACCCTGAGTTTATTTTCTGCCTTCTACTTCCCTTGGGTGTATCTGTTTCTTTTTGTTCTAGAGCTTTTAGGTGTGCTTTCAAGCTGCTGATGTCTTCTCTCTCCTGTTTCTTTTTGCAGGTACTCAGAGCTACCTCCTACCACTCTTTTCATTGTGTCCCATAAGTTTGATATGCTGTACCTTCATTTTCATTAAATTCTAAGAAGTTTTTAGTTTCTTTCTCTATTTCTCCTTGACTAAGTTGTCATTGAGTAGTGCATTGTTCAACTTCCATATATATGTGGGTATTCTGTAATTATTGTTGTTATTGAAGACCAGCCTTAGTCCATGATGATCTGATAGGATGCATGGGATTATTTCTATCTTCCTGTATCTGTTGAGGCCTGTTTTGTGACCAATTATATGGTCAATTTTGGAGAAGGTACCATGAGGTGCTGAGAAGAAGGTATGCCCTTCTGTTTTAGGATGGAATGTTCTATAAATATCTGTTAAATCCATTTGCTTTATAACTTCTGTTAGTTTCTCTATGTCTCTGTTTAATTTCTGTTCCCATGATCTGTCCATTGATGAGAGTGGAGTGTTGAAATCTGCTACTATTATCTAGGATTGAGAGTTCATCTTGGTGGATCTCTCCTTTGATGAATATGAAGTGTCCTTCCTTATCTTTTTGATGACTTTTGGTTGAAAGTCGATTTTATTCAATATAAGAATGGCTATTCCAGCTTGTTTCTTCAGGCCATTTGCTTGGAAAGTTGTTTTCCAGCCTTTTATTTTAGGTAGTGACTGTCTTTTTCTCTGAGGTGTGTTTCCTGTATGCAGCAAAACGCTGGGTCTTCGTTACATATCCAGTGTGTTAGTCTATGTCTTTTTGGGGGGAATTGAGTCCATCGATGTTAAGAGATATTAAGGAGTAGTTTGTGTTCTCTTCACTTCTTTCACCTGTTTGATTGTGTTTTCCTGCTATTTTCATTGTTAGAGGTGGAATTATGTCTGTGTGTCTCTCTTCTTTTGGTTTCTTTGCAAGGAGATTACTTTCTTGCTTTTTCTAGGGTGTAGTTTCCCTTCTTGTGTTGCAGTTTTCCATCTATTCTTCTTTGTAGGGCTGAACTTGTAAAAAGTTATTGTGTATATTTCATTTTGTCATGGAACATTCTTATTTTCTCCATATATGTTAATTGAGACTTTTGCTGGATAATGGTTGTGAAATGCATTCTGTCCTGATCACAGAAGTGGGTGGGTAAGCAGGGGCAACAAGAATAGGCTGTATGTTTTGGGAGTCTCTCAGCCAGCCATGACCAACAACCCGAATGAGGACTTTCTATGTCTGGTATTGGAGAAGAAGGATGTTTATGATGCTGAATAAAGGATAGAAACTCAAGCATGGTCTACCTAGATCTGGAGGGTGGAATAAAGTTAAATATAGGTAAAGGAGTGGTGTGGGTTGTAAATCATTGGGAAAGATGAATTGTAAAGGTACATTGAATACAATTTACTTATTTCAGAATTACAACACCCATTCATGTTAAAAGTTTTAGAGAGATCCAGAATTCATGGCACATACCTAAACATATAAAAGCAATATATACCAAACCAACAGTCAACATCAAATTAAATGGAGAGAAACAAGAGGTGAGCCCACTAAAATCAGGGACAAGGCTGCTCACACTCTCTATGTGTATTCAACATAGGACTTGAAGTTGTAGCTAGAGCAATAAGACAACAAAAGGAGATCAAGTGATAAAAATTGAAAAGAAGAAGCCAGAGTGTCACTTTGTGGATCACATGATAGTGCATATTAGCAACACACAAAATTCTACCAGAGAACTCCCACAGCTGATAAACAACTTCATAAAAGTGGTGGAATATAAAATTAACTCAAACAAATCATTTATATAAATGAACGGCAGAGACAATCAGACAACAAAAGGAGGTCAAGGATACAGATCGGAAAAGAAGAAGTCAAAATATCACTATTTGCAGATGATATGATAGTATATTAATGATCCCAAAAGTTCCACCAGAGAACTACTAAAGCTGATAAACAACTTCAGCAAAGTGGCTGGGTATAAAATTAACTCAAATAAATCAGTAGCCTTCCTCTACACAAAGAAACAAGCTGAGAAAGAAATTAGGGAAATGACACCCTTCATAATAGACCCAAAAAATATAAAGTACCTCGGTGTGACTTTAACCAAGCAAGTAAAAGATTTGTACAACAAGAACTTCAAGACTCTGAAGAAAGAAATTGAAGAAGACCTCAGAAGATGGAAAGATCTCCCATGCTCATGGATTGGCAGGATTAATATAGTAAAATTGGCCATTTACCAAAAAAGCGATCTACAGATTCAATGCAATCCCCATCAAAATACCAATCCAATTCTTCAAAGAGTTAGACAGAACAATTTTGCAAATTCATCTGGAATAACAAAAACCCAGGATAGCTAAAACTATCCTCAACAATAAAAGGACTTCAGGGGGAATCACTATCCCTGAACTCAAGCAGTATTACACAGCAATAGTGATAAAAACTGCATGGTATTGGTACAGAGACAGACAGATAGACCAATGGAATAGAATTGAAGACCCAGAAATGAACCCACACACCTATGGTCACTTGATTTTTGACAAAGGAGCCAAAACCATCCAATGGAAAAAAGATAGCATTTTCAGCAAATGGTGCTGGTTCAACTGGAGGTAAACATGTAGAAGAATGCAGATCGATCCATGCTTATCACCCTGTACAAAGCTTAAGTCCAAGTGGATCAAGGACCTCCACATCAAACCAGACACACTCAAACTAATAGAAGAAAACTAGGGAAGCATCTGGAACACATGGGCACTGGAAAAATTTCCTGAACAAAACACCAATGGCTTATGCTCTAAGATCAAGAATCGACAAATGGGATCTCATAAAACTACAAAGCTTCTGTAAGGCAAAGGACACTGTGGTTAGGACAAAACGGCAACCAACAGATTGGGAAAAGATCTTTACCAATCCTACAACAGATAGAGGCCTTATATCCAAAATATACAAAGAACTCAAAAAGTTAGACCAGGGGAGACAAATAACCCTATTAAAAATGGGGTTCAGAGCTAAACAAAGAATTCACAGCTGAGGAATGCCGAATGGCTGAGAAACACCTAAAGAAATGTTCAACATCTTTAGTCATCAGGGAAATGCAAATCAAAACAACCCTGAGATTTCACCTCACACCAGTGAGAATGGCTAAGATCAAAAACTCAGGTGACAGCAAATGCTGGCGAGGATGTGGGAGAAAGAGGAACACTCCTCCATTGTTGGTGGGTTGCAGACTGGTACAACCATTCTGGAAATCAGTCTGGAGGTTCCTCAGAAAATTGGACATTGAACTGCCTGAGGATCCAGCTATACCCTCTCTTGGGCATATACCCAAAAGATGCCCCAACATATAAAAAAGACACGTGCTCCACTATGTTCATCGCAGCCTTATTTATAATAGCCAGAAGCTGGAAAGAACCCAGATGCCCTTCAACAGAGGAATGGATACAGAAAATGTGGTACATCTACACAATGGAATATTACTCAGCTATCAAAAACAACGACTTTATGAAATTCGTAGGCAAATGGTTGGAACTGGAAAATATCATCCTGAGTGAGCTAACCCAATCACAGAAAGACATACATGGTATGCACTCATTGATAAGTGGCTATTAGCCCAAATGCTTGAATTACCCTAGATGCCTAGAACAAATGAAACTCAAGACGGATGATCAAAATGTGAATGCTTCACTCCTTCTTTAAAAAGGGGAACAAGAATACCCTTGGCAGGAAGAGAGAGGCAAAGATTAAAACAGAGACTGAAGGAACACCCATTCAAAGCCTGCCCCACATGTGGCCCATACATATACAGCCACTCAATTAGACAAGATGGATGAAGCAAAGAAGTGCAGACCGACAGGAGCCGGATGTAGATCGATCCTGAGAGACACAGCCAGAATACAGCAAATACAGAGGCGAATGCCAGCAGCAAACCACTGAACTGAGAACAGGACCCCGTTGAAGGAATCAGAGAAAGAACTGGAAGAGCTTGAAGGGCTTGAGACCCCATATGTACAACAATGCCAAGCAACCAGAGCTTCCAGGGACTAAGCCACTACCTAAAGACTATACATGGACTGACCTGGGACTCTGACCTAATAGGTAGCAATGAATATCCTAGTAAGAGCACCAGTGGAAGGGGAAGCCCTGGGTCCTGCTAAGAATGAACCCCCAGTGAACTAGATTGTTGGGGGGAGGGCGGCAAGGGGGGGAGGGTGGGGAGGGGAACACCCAGAAAGAAGGGGAGGGGGAGGGGGATGTTTGCCCGGAAACCGGGAAAGGGAATAACACTCGAAATGTACATAAGAAATACTCAAGTTAATAAAAATAATAATAATAATAATAAATAATTATTTATAATTAAAAAAATAAATGAACGGCAGGTTGAGAAAGAAATTAGGGCAACAATACTCTTACCAACAGCCACAAATAATATAAAATATCTTGGCATAATTCTTACCAAGCAAGGGAAAGATCTGTAAGACAAGAACTTCAAATTCCTGAAGAAAAAAAATCAAAAAAGACTTCATAACATGGAAAGATCTCCCATGCATATGGGTTGATAGGATTAACATAGCAAAAATGACCATCTTACCAAAAGCAATGTACAGATTCAATGCAATCCCTATCAAAATTCCAACCCAACTCTTCACACACATGGAAAGAGCAATTCCCAACTTCATATTGAAAAACAAAAGGAATCAAACAATTTTTAACAATAAAAGATCTTCTGGGAATCATCATCCCTGACATCAAGCTTTGCTATAGAGCAATAGTAATAAAGAACACATGGTATCAGTACAGAGACAAACAAATAGATCAATGGAATAGAATTGAAGACCCAGAAATAAAGCCACACATCTACAGTCATTTGACCTTTGACATAGATGCCATATACATACAGTGGATAAAAAAATCTTCAATAAATGTTGCTGGTCTAACTTGAGGTCTGAATGTAGAAGAATGAAAATAAATCCATATTTATCACCTTGCACAAAGTCCAAGTAGATCAAGGACTTCTACATAAAACCAGATACATTGAATCAAAAAGAAGAGAAAATGGGAAAGAACTTCAAACTCATTGGCACGGGGGAAACTTCCTGAACAGAAAATCACTGACTCAGGCTCTAAGATCAACAGTTGATAAATGAGACCTTATGAAATTGGGAAGCTTCTGTAAGGCAAAGGACACTGTCAATAGGACACGTTGGCAACCTACAGATTGGGAAAAAATTTCACTAACCCCACATCTGATGGAGGGCTAATATCTAAAATATGTAGAAAAGTTAACCTCCAAAACTCCAAATAACCCATTAAAATGGGGTATAGAGCTAAACAGAGAATTCTCAACAGAGAAATCTTGAATAGCCGAGAATCACTTAAAGATATATTTAACACCCGTAGTCAGTAGTGAAATGCAAATCAAAATGACCCTGAGATTCCACTTTGCACTAATCACAATGGCTAAGATCGAAAACGCAGGTGACAGCATCTGCTCGCAAGGTGAGGAGAAAGAAGAACACTCCTTCATTGAAGGTGGGATTGCAAACTGGTACAACCACTCTGGAAATCAATTTTGTGCCTCCTCAGAAAATTGGGAATAGTACTACCTGAAGACCCAGCTATACCACTACTGGGAATATACTCAAAAGATGCTCCAACAAACATTAAGGACACATGCTCCACTATGTTCATAACAGCCTTGTTTGTAACAACCAGAAGCTCGAAACAACCCAAATGTCCCAAAATGGAGGAATGGATACAGAAAATGTGATTCATTTACACAATGGAATACTATTCAGCTATTAAAAACAAGCACATCATGAATTTTGCAGGGAAATGGATGGAACTAGAAAATATCATCCTGAATGATGTAACCCAGATCCAAAAGGACATGCATAGTATATATTCATAAGTAGCTAGTAGCTGAAAATACAGAATATTCATGATACAACCCACAGACTGTAAGAAGTTTAACCAGAAGAAAGGCCCAAGTGAGGATGCTTCAATCCCACCTAGAAGAGGGAACAAAATAATTATGGTAGGCAGAGGGAGGAAGGGATCTGGGTGGAAAAAGGGGAGGGGGAGGGCAAAGGGGGGGATGATCAGGTATCCGGGCAGGCATAGAACAAGAGAGAAGCTCAGAGAATGATTGAAAATATGTAGCTTCTGGTGGTAGGAGGTGGGGAGACCCTCTAGAAAGTTCCAGAGACCTGAAATGTGAAGGATTTCCAGAACTCAATGTGGGTGATTTTAGCCAAAATGGCCAACAGTGGGGAGAGGGAACTCAAGGAGTCCACCTCCAGTAGAAAGACAGGACATCAGGGGGAGGGATGGGGTTACCATCCCATTCAAAAACTGTGACCTAGAATTGTTCCTGTGTAAAAGAACTGCAGTGATAAAAATGGAGAAGTGACTGAGAAGTGGCTGTCCAGTGACAGGCCCAACTTGGGATACATCTCATGGTGGGGAGCACCAAGGCCTGACACTATTATTGATGTGATGTGCTTTCACACAGGAGCCTAGAATGGCTGTCCTTTGAGAAGCCCCACTAGCAGCTGACTGAAACAGATGCAGATTCTTACATACAACCATTGGAATGAAATTGGGGACCCCTATGGAGGAATTAGGGAATAGCTAGAAGAAACTGAGGAGGAGCATGACCCCATAGGAAGACCAGCCATCTCTCCTGGGAGCTCTCAAAGACTGACAACCAGGCAGCATACATAGGCTGGTCTGAGGCCCCAGGTACATATATAGCAGAGGACTGCCTGGTCCAGCCTTAGTGGAAGAGGCCTAATCCTCGAGAAACTTGAGGACCAGGGAAGGGGGATGTTGGTGAGTGGTAGGAAGAGGATCCTCTCAGAGGCAAGGCAGTGGGAAATTGCGATGAGGAACAGTAGAAGGGGGGACCAGGAGGGAGGCAAAGGATGGAATGTAAATAAGTAAAATAATTAATTAAATAAGAGAAAAGAAGTTTGGTTCAGGAGTCCTCAAGGGAAGAGTTAGAGAAAGGATTGAAGGAGCTAAAAGGGTTTGCAACCCTATAAGAACAACAATATCAACTAACTAGAGCTCTTAGGGACTAAACCACTACCCAAAGACTACACATGGACAGACACATGGCTCCAGCTGCATATGTAGCAGAGGATGGCCTTGTTGGGCATCAATGGGAGAAGTCCTTGGTCCTGCCAAGGCTTGATGCCCCAATGTAGGAGGACGTCAGGGTAGGGTGGCAGAAAGGGGTGGGTTGGGGGAGGGGGATGGGATGGGGGTTTATGGACAGGAAACCAGGAAAGGGGATAACATTTGAAATATAAATAAAAAAATCAAAGAAAAAAAGTTTGGTTTAGATCATTTCTATAGAGGAAATATAATTCTACCTTTCACTCTTACTAAGATTTTGTTGACAGCATAATTCAATTATTTTAGTGCATAATTACATCAAATACCTGTAGTCAGATGTAAAGTGTTCACCTCACTATCATGTCCGTGTCTGTCTAAATCCCTCCTTCAAGTGTTCTCCATTCTGGTAGTAAGAACATTTAAGGTCTGCTCATCATTGAGATAGCTTGATAGGTAAAAATGATTTTTGTACAATCCTGGTGCCCTGAATTCAATTTCCAGAAGGTAGAAGGAAAGAACTGACTTCATAATTTTTTTCTCTGTTCTCCCCACATGTTTCAGTTGCCACTAAACATTTACTATCCTGGGGGTTATTGCGATGGAATGAAAGTTTCAAAATAATTTGCATATTTTCACTCTTTGTGGCTATAAACATTATTGACTGTTCACTAAGCACACTGTGATGTTGGGATATTGCCCTAACTAATTAATGAGGGGTATAGTCCAAGAATATCAGTAGATGCATAAAACTATACAACACACCCAGTTCCAGATACCTTGTAAGATTTCCCCCACATAAGTATATAATAAATTTAATTGATTTCACAATAAAAAATTAACAATAAAAAGCTAATAATAAAGTTGAACAACTATGAAAACATACTATAACACATACTGTGTGATGCCAACCTCATTCAATCCATCTTGTTATATAGTATTTGCCATTTTTCTGTGAGGTGAGATGGCATCTATGCAATGGGACTAAAATGAATAATGTAGGATTGTGACAATACTGGGCTAGGATTGACTTTCTGATTGTTCATCCAGAGAAGGATCCTCCATGTTGGGTGATCCTGATTGTTGAGCCATGATAACAGTGGTTGAATGTCAGGTCACAGCTGAGCACAAGTAAGTGAAACAAAAGAAAGAGGAATTGTAATATGAAACCAAGATTCATATTCATTCTCTTATATACCTATCATTTTTCCTGATAAAAATATTTAAAACATATTCTCAGCACCTTTGTTTTGTAAGTGGCAATAATTAATTGATTTTCTTTGTAATGGTCAAGTGTCTCATGACAGTTAAATTCACTTTTTAGTTCTGGAGATATTTGAATGTTTATGATTTTCTATCATATAGGAACATGGGTAACATGATGTGTAAGGATAAATAAATTTTTATTTTTTTAACTTGTAAAACTGCATGGCTTTCACTTCTTATTTTTATCTAATTATGTTAGCAAGGGTGCTGGTATGAAATGGAATATGTGCAGTATTAATGGTCCTTGCCTTATTCCTTTCTAAGAGAAAAACAGACAATTTTTTGACATTGAGGTCGATGTTATCTGTGGATGCATTATAGATGACATGTATCAGATCAAAGAAGTGGTCTTATGCTTCTCAATTGTCGGGGCCTATAACTCAAATAAAATTTGAACATAAAAGCCTTATGATTCATTAAAAAATTAAATTATATTTATGCACATATATGTGTGTGCATATGAGTGTAGGTGATCATAGAGGCCATAAGAGGGCATCATATTCCTGGAGCTGAATTTACAGTCAATTGTGAGGTTCTCAGTGTGGAGGTTGGGAGTCTAAGTTCTGTCTTTTGAATTGGCAGTATTTCTTCTTAAATTATATTAAATACTTTAACATTTAATTATTAATAAATTTAATAACTATATTAAATTAAATTAAAATATAAATTTATATATTTTTAACTTAAGTTGAAAATTAGGTTATTTACTTCAGACAATTATAATTTTATATAAACCTGCTATACATATTTAAGTACACTGTATACATTTTTTGTGGGTACAGCGAACTTTATTGATGATATTCAAGAAAGTAGGGAGAGCTTCCTAGGTCCCTCTGTTATTATGGGACCTGGGATAGAAATTGTGAGGGAGATGCTCATTGTTGGGGACCGAGTTGGGATGGGGACTTCAGCAACTGAGGGCCTCTCTCTGTTACTTTGCTGGGTTGGGGTGGGCGGTCCAGGGATTCTTACTCCTTGGAGGTCATGTAGTCCAAGAGGTCCACCTCCCTGTTGCTGTAGCTGTATTCATTGTCGTACCTGGAAATTAGCTTTACAAAGTTGGCATTGAGAGCAATGCCAGCCCCAGCATCAAAGATAGAAGAGTGGGAGTTGCTGTTGAAGTCACAGGAGACAAACTGGTTCTCAGTGTAGCCCAGGATGCCCCTTAGTCGCCCTTAGATGCCTGCTTCACCATGTTCTTGATGTCATCATACTTGGCAAGTTTCTCCAGGCAGCATGTCAGATTCACAATGGATACTCTGTGGGTAGGAACATGGAATGCCATGCCAGTGAGCTTTCCATTCAGCTCTGGGATGACCTTGCCCACAACACTGGCAGCACCAATGGATGCAGGGATGATGTTCTGGGCTGCCCCATGGCACTCAGGCCAGAGTTTTCCAGTGGGTCCATCCACCGACTTCTGAGTGGCAATGATGGCATGGACTGTGGTCATGAGCCCTTCCAAGATGCCAAAGTTGCTATGGATGGCCTTGGCCAGGGGGCTAAGCAGTTGGTGGTGCAGGATGCATTGCTGACAATCTTGAATGAGTTGTCTTATTTCTCATGGTTCACACCCATCACAAACAGAGGGACATTGCTGAAGGGGCAAAGATGATGACCGTTTTGGCCCCAGCCTTCTCCATGGTGCTGAAGATGCCCGTAGACTCTAAGACATTCTCAGTACCAGCATCATCCTATTTGATATTAGCGGGAGCTTCCCATTGATGACAAGCTTCCCATTCTCAGCCTTGACTGTGCCATTGAATTTACCATGGGTAGAGTCATGAGACTCTATCAGCTACAGAGAAGGCAGCCCTGGTAACCAGGTGCCCAATACAATAAAATCTGTTCCCACTAACCTTCACCATCTTGTCTACAGGACGAGGCTAGCACTGCAGGAGAAGATGTGGATGTCTGTGGAACAGGGAGGAGCAGAGAGCCATCATACACATTTTGATGGGTTATGTTTTTGTTTTTATTCAATTCAAACTAGACCCTAATTTATCTTTTTACCTTCAAATTAAGAATGTTATGTATTTTCCAAATGTATGGAGATTTTCTAGCTGTTTTTCTGTTTTTGATTACTATTATAATTCTTTCATTGCTACAAAATACCATTTATATGATTTTTTAACAAGTGTAAATTTAAATTCATTGTTTAAAGAAACCCTAACTCAGTATGCTATTTTTAACTTTAAAAAACATGATTTCAGGGCTTTGTTCAGGCTAAGAATGCGCCCTTTTACTGAGCAACATCCATGCATACATCACAAATGTTCTTGAAAAGAACATGCAGCCTAGGCTTGATAAAATGGTTCAATGGATACAGACAATTGCTCCTAGCTTCCTGACCTCATTGACCTGAGTTGATCTCTGGGACACATGTGGAAGGAGAGAACCAACTTGCACAAGTTATCTTCTGACTCCATATGCACTTCATGTATGCATGCGTGCACACACACACACACACACACACACACACTAAAGAGAGGGAATAAAAACTTTAAACTGTATATGCTATCATTATTGGATGAAGTGTCTTATAAATGTCACTTGTATCATATTGGTTGATACAGATAATCAAGTCCTTTTAAACTATTGTTTTTCTGTCTTTTCTATTTTATAGACAAGTTGTAGAATTTTTGTCTTTCATCAATTTTGTCAATGTTTATCTCATAATGCTTAAACTTTTGTTAGTGGTAGGTACTGTTAGGTTTTTTTCTTTATATTTGGATGAACTGGCTACTTATGCTCAATTTTATATAAAATCAGAGTTCTGAAATCCATTTTGTGGTATAAATGTACTCCAGCCTAATTTTGATTAATTCTGAACTCTGTATCATTTACTATATTATCACATTTAGGAAGACTGTATTTGGTCTGAAAAAACTCTATTTGGTTTATTATTTGGTCATTTGAAAATTTGATAAAATTTGCTGCCTTATTGTCTTCTATCTCCTCCTACTCCTGAAGAATTCATTCTTCTCTAGTCACATTCTAACTTTCATGTTCTTTTTAAAAACTATTTTTGTGACTCACTAAATCTAATTAGAGTTTGCTTAGTTGATAGCATGGGTGTGGCGTTATAGATGGAGCAAGGGCAATTTATCAGTGGCTATACCAATGAATAAACTCTCTCTCTCTCCCTCCCTCCCTCTCTATTCCTGTAGCCATTAAGTATCAGTAGTTCCCCAGGGATGTGGTGTCTCCTCAGTCCCCATCCAGGATGGAATGTCAACAGACCTAATCTTGATCAGGCAACCACAGATCTATTAGTCTGAATGCAAGGGCCAGATCAGACCCAGAAAACAGCCTTTCACAAAGTTTCTCTCCATCCTCTCCTCTCCCACGTTCCAATGTCTACATTCTGTTCATCCTTTCTTCCATGATGGTCCTTGAATCTAAAAAGGGTATTATCAATGACCTGTTTAGCTCTGGTCATTTGACAGTTGCTTTTTATCATATTATGTAGATATCATATATGTGCAGAATCTAAAACTGTGTCCAACACATGACAAATAGAATGTATAAGTGTGGGTAGTCAGGGTGGAGAGTTAAAGCATATGACTTAGGAGGAAAAATGTCAGATTCAATGCACTGCCTGAGAATGACAGTTAAAAAATTTATGTTGTATATTAGAAATTTTCTGCAAGTGGATTTTAGATGATTCCACTATAGATGTGTTTACCGAAAATATTATTATCTCATTTACCATTGACCTCTCTGTTCCCTGCTCCTTCTATTCCTGGCAATTTCATTATCTTAGTTCTGTCCATTTGTCCATCTGTCCATCTGTTTGTCCATCTGTCTGTCCATCCGTCTGTCTCTCTCTCTCTCTCTCTCTCTCTCTCTCTCTCTGAATTGTATAGGTAGCCACAGTACTTTGTGTTTATTCTTATGATTTCAATAACCACATAATGTTCTAAACACATCATCCTGGAGCTCTCCTCT
Source organism: Rattus rattus (assembly GCF_011064425.1). NCBI lineage: Eukaryota > Metazoa > Chordata > Mammalia > Rodentia > Muridae > Rattus > Rattus rattus. The sequence continues at coordinate 96,578,804 of NC_046157.1, read as the reverse complement.
CCATGCTCAAGCTCTTACAGTCTATCTGCTCTCTCTGTGAGGCTTCTTGTGCGTCAGAGCCCGTGATGTAGGTGTCTCATTTATGCCTATGCCCTCAATTGTCACTTATCCCCAGCACTTCTGGCAGCTATGAGATTCTGCGTTAACTGTCATACTGTGCTCAAAGCAATGTCTCACACCTAGACAGAAACCAGCACTAGACTTTGGATATGAATGTAAATTTTTAGGAGACCACTTGACTACATGTTTATTTAGCAAAATATCAGCAGTACATTCTTGCCTAGTAACTTATGATCTGTTCCATCCAAAAAAGCTCTTGACAAATCACATTTACACTATCAAGCATGTATTTCTTCATGTGGCAAGGGCCTCAAATCTATCTCAGAAGTAACAGGCAAATTTCAAAAACATTTTTGCCACTACAACACCAGCAAACCTTTCTTGCTTGGCAGATAACAGTTGCAGCATGCTAGGGTGCATGTCTGAGAGAGCATTGATAACTTTTTTACCCCAGCATCCTGCATAGCCCCTCGTGGTGTTATGTGTCATGGCCAGGAGGCAGAGCACTTCCAGCTCATCTTGATTTTTCAGTGTTCTTTATGCAAGGTGTAAGGTTCACCGATTGTATTCCCATCCAATTCTGGCGGGTAACCAAGAGGAGTGGCAATAACTTGTATTGTTTAAGGACCTTCTATGGGACTATCTACAATTAGCACTCTTTTTCATTTAAAGACTCATTGTTTCTGGGCACAGTGTTATCAACTCATATAGTACTTACCTCTAAAGCAGGTTTTCCTTAGCAATGTATAAAGCCATGACATTTCATTTAAATGAAGGTTTCTTATAGTTTCTTTAAATTATTGACATTGAACATACTATGGATGTGATTCAGCTCTTCACCTCATATTTTGTTTCTTTTTTGCCTTTCTTTTTATTTTCCATGATTCCTTTCTATCTCCATTCTTGACATATCATTTGTTTCTCCTCTCAACTTTGTTATGGCTTCTACAAGAGTGCTTGTTCAATGCCTAAGCAATTGATTAGTATCTGCAATTGTGCAAGATCATACTAATTTTTGGATAGGGAAGTTGGGGTTGGCATATTTCAGCACTTTACAAGTTCTATTCATTATTTTACAGTTTGCATGAATTTTTGAAAGGTCTGATGCAACATTTTTTAAGGATTTATTTATTTATTATGAATACACTGCAGCTGTCTTCAGACACATCAGAAGAGGGCATCAGATTCCATTACAGATGGTTGTGAGCCATCATGTGGTTGCTGGGAATTGAACTCAGGACCTCAGGAAGAGCAGTCAGTGCTCTTAACCACTGAGCCTTCTCTCCAGCCCACCGAAGCAACTTTTTTGGAACATGATATTGCCATGTAGCCCAAGCTCACTTGAAATAGAGTCATCGTGTTTCCAGAATTCTGGGATTATAGGCATCTGCCATCATGCTTGCTCCTAACATAATTTTATTTCTTGATATAAAAGTGTAAGTTTTCCCTTGGAAGTCTGCAAAGTTAACTTCATACTTTTGGGATGATATTTCAAAATAGAATGTCTATAGGTTTGTGTGTGTGTGTGTGTGTGTGTGTGTACATACATTTATATATGCATGTATATATACTTATATATACACATATAAGTGCATGTGTGTATACATAAATATATAAGATGCATGCATGTAGATGTCTTATGTAATTCTTTCTTATGTTGTTATCTTCACAGTCTTTGGAGATTCTTTGACTTATAATTATTTTTTAAAATTATCTTTAATCTTTTTTTCAGTCTAGTCATTATCCCCTTCTAGGTCCACTCTCCAACACTTCCTCATTCCACTCCTTTGTCCTCATCTTCAAAGAGAACTTCATCATCCACCCTACTCGACCTGCCCAATTCCTGGGACCTCAAGTCTCTCGAGGGTTCGGTTTGTATTCTCTCACTGAGGCCAGATCAGGCAGTCTTCTGCTGTATATGTGTTGAAGGCCTTGGAACAGCTTGTATACACTGCCTAGTTGTTAGTTCAGAATATGAGAGATGTGCTATCACCTGAGTTTTTTATATTAGGCATTCTGATTGGTGAAAGGTAGAATCTCAAGGTCATTTTGATTTGCATTTCCCTGATGACTAAGGATGTCAAACACATTTTTAAAAGCTTCTCAGCCATTTGAGATTCCTCTGTTGTGAATTCTTTGTTTAGTTCTATACGCCATTTTTTGATTGGGTTGTTTGGGTTTTTGGAGGTTAGCTTCTTGACTTCTTTATCAGAGATGGGGTTAGTGAAGATTTTTCCCTAATCGGTACATTGCCAATTTGTCCTATTGACTATGTCCTTTGCCTCACAAACACTTTTCAGTTTCATGAGGTCCCACTTATCAATTCTTGATCTTAGAGCCTGAGGCATTGGAGTTCTTTGTAGGAAATTTCCTCCAGCGCCTATGAGTTTGAAGCTCTTTTCCCCTTTCTCTTCTATTAGATTTAGTGTATCTGATTTTATTTGGAGGTCCTTGATCCACTAGGACTTGAGCTTTGTGCAAGGTGACAAATATGGATCTATTTTCATTTTCCTACATAACAACTGTCAGTTAGAGCAGCAGCATTTATTGAAGATGATTTCTTTTGTTCACTATGTGGTTTAGGCTTCCATGTAAAATATCACATGTCCTTTATAAGAGTTTGTGGCTTTATTTCAGAGCCTTCAATTCTATTCCATTGATCAACCTGCCTGTCTATGTACCAATAGCATGCAGCTTTTATCACTTTTGCAGTGTAGTATAGCTTGAGGTCAGGGATGGTGATTCCCCTAGAAGTTCTTTTATTCTTAAGATTTGTTTTTGCTATCCTGGGTTTTTTTTGTTTTCTCATACAAAATTGCTCTTTCCATGTCTTTGAAAAATTCCATGTGTTGGAATTTTGATGAGGATTTCACTGAATCTGTAGGTTGCTGTTGGGTCTTCAAAGGAGCAGTCAAGCTGTTGCCCTTCATGTAGCTGTTCTTCTGGGAAACCTTCAGAATATCAAGTCTGTTGCCCTTCGTGCAGCAGAACTCCTGGGAGACCTTCAGACTGTGGGAGGAGCACTCAAGCTGATGATCTGCCCAAGTGGAAGACTCAGGCCAGGAGAGGGGTGGGTCCTGATTCTGCAGGGCTCCTTAGGGTTCCCAGCTGCTGTGGTTGTTTGGAAGGGTCCCTTATCTGTTGCCCTGCATGCAGCAAAACTCCTGGAGGCCTTTAGATTGTGGAGTCTTCCTTGACTTATTATGTTTAACTGAAACTGACCGTGCTATTACTTCTTACTTTTTCGGGAGGCGGGAGGCATAATGTACAGCTCTTCAGCATAGCCTAGTGAACACAGGGGCTGTTGCTGGGTATATCTACTTCTAGCCATGCCTCAGGACCAACTGATCAAAAAAAAAAAAGATGTAGAATTGAGAAACTACTAACAGTGGACAGTATGTGAATGAACAGATACCTTTGAATCTTCATAAAAATACAAAATTTACCATCTCACAAAGTATGGATTCATTTAATTTAATGATATTAAATAGAATAAATATACAATTTCATGCCCCTTCTACATGGTCCTTTCTGCTGGGACAGACTGCTAGCTAGTCTGCTCCCCGGAGGAGGCTATATCCTGAGGCGTACCAGAGGATATGCTGCACTCAGAACATTTGACATCATATCTTGAAACCTCCCAGAAGAAACACTGCACTCAGGATATTTGAAACCACATCCTGAGGCATCCCAGAAGATCTGCTGCACCCAGGACACCACAGCTTGAAGGCATCTCAGGAGTTCCTCTGTACACAGGGAAACTGGACCATTGATACCACAGTCTGAAGACCTTCCAGGAGGTCTGAGGCATGCAGAACAACTGACCTAAAAGACTGAAAGACTCCCTGGAGTGTGACTGCAAACAAGGAAACAGAATCCACAGTCCATTGACACCACTTTCTCACCTCCCTCTCCCCCTCCCCCAGAAGAGCTTCCCACAGGTTAACAGTGTGACTGCTTCTCTGAAGGCCTCCCAGGAGATCTACTGCAGCCAGGGCAACAAATCAGCAGCTTCTCCACTCCTCTGAATACCCTCCAATTGAAAGACCCCACAGGATATCTGCTACAGACAGGGCCACAGGCCTACCAAGAGACCTGAAACAACCCAGGGACAAAAGAGGCAGACTCCAGACAGAGTTACCCAGACTAGCAAATGCTAGGGATGACCAGATGGTGAGAGGCAAGCACAAGGCCATAAACAACAGAAGCCAATATATGTGGGCATCATCAGAACCCAGTTCTCCCACCACAGCCAGCCCTGAATATACCAGCACACCCGAAAATCTGGAAGCTGACCTAAAATCCTATCTCATGAAGATAATACAGTCCTTTAAAGAGGATATAAATAACTCACTGAAAGAAATACAGGAAAACACAGGTAAACAAGTAGAAGTCATTAAAGAAGAAACAAATAAATTCCTTAAAGAAATAGAGGAAAGACAAACAGGTGAAGGAATTGCATGAAGCAATCCAAGACCTAAAAGTGGAAGTAATAACAATATAGAAAATAAAATGGAGGCAAAACCGGAACTGGAAAACTTAAGAAAGAGGCCAGGAATTACAGATATAAGTATCACCAATAGAATACAAGAGATCGAAGAGAGAATCTCAGGTGTAGAAGATACCGTAGAACAGATGAAGTCATTGTTTTTGATAGCTGGGTTCTGTAGATGTACCACAATTTTTTAATCCATTCCTCTTTTGAAGGTCATCTGCGTTCTTTCCAGAGTCTGGCAATTATAGATAAGGCTGCTATGAACATAGTGGAGCATGTCCTTGCTCTGTGCTAGAGCATACATTGGGTATATGCCCAGGAGAGGTATAGCTAGGTCCTCAGGTAGAGCAATGTACAATTTTTGGAGGAACCTCCAGTCTGATTTCTGGAGTGGTTGTACCAGTTTGCAATCTCACCAATAATGGGGAGTGTTCCTTTTTCTTCACATCCTCTCCAGAATCTATTGTCACCTGAGTTTTGCTCTTAGCCATTCTGACTGGTGGAGGTGGGATCTCAGAGTTGTTTTGATTTGCATTTCCCTGATGACGAAGGATGTTGAGCATTTCTTTAGGTGCTTCTCATCCATTTGCTATTCCTCAGCTGAGAATTCTTTGTTTAGCTCTGTACCCCATTTTTAAAATAGGGTTATTTGGCTCTCTGGAGTCTAACTTCTGTGTTCTTTGTATATTTTGGATATTACACCACTATAGGATGTAGGATTAGTAAAGATCTTTTCCCAATCTATTGGTTACCATTTTGTCCTAATGACAGTGTCCTTTGCCTTACAGAAGCTTTGCAGAATTATGAGGTCCCATTTGTTGATTCTTGATCTTAGAGGAAAAGCCATTGTTGTTTTGTTCAGGAAAATTTCCCCAATGCCCATGTGTTCGATCGAGACTCTTCCCCACTTTTTCTTCTATTAGTCTGAGTGTATCTGATTTTTTGTGGTGGTCCTTGATCCATGTGGATTTAAGTTTTGAACAGGGTGATAAGAATGGATCAATTTGCTTTCTTCTACATGCTGACCTACAGTTGAACCAGCACCATTTGTTGAAAATACTATTTTTTTCCCATTGGGTGGTTTTAGCTCCTTTGTCAAAGATCAAGTGAACCATAGGTGTGTGGGTTCATTTCTGGGTCTTCAATTCTATTCCACTGATCTAACTGCCTGTCTCTATGCCAATATCATGCAGTTTTGTTTTGTTTTGTTTTTATCACTGTTGCTCTGTAATATTGCTTGAGGTCAGGGATGGTGAGTCCCCCAGAAGTTCTTTTATTGTTGAGTATAGTTTTCACTATCTTGGGTTCTTTGTTATTCCAAATGAATTTGCACATTGCTCTTTCTAAACTCTATGAAGAATTGAGTTGGAATGTTGATGGGGATTGAATTGAATCTGTAGATTATGTTTGGAAAAATGGCCATTTTTCCTATATTAATTCTGCCATATGAGCATGGGAGGTCTTTCCATCTTCTGAGATCTTCTTCAATTTCTTTCTTCAGAGACTTGAAGTTCTTGTCATATAGATCTTTCACTTGCTTGGTTAGAGTCACACCGAGGTATTTTATGTTATTTGGGACTATTATGAAGGGTGACATATCCCTAATTTCTTCCTCAGCCTGTTTATCCTTTGAGTAGAGGAAGGCTACTGATTTGTTTGAGTTAATTTTATACCCAGCCACTTAGCTAAAGTTGTTTTTCAGGCTTAGTAGTTCTCTGGTGGGACTTTTCCAGTCACTTAAGTGTACTGTCATATCTTCTGCAAATAGTGATATTTTGACTTCCTCCTTTCCAATTTGTATTCCTTTGACCTCATTTTGTTGACTGATTGCTCTGACTAGGACTTCAAGTACTGTATTGCATAAGTAGGGAGAGAGTGTTCAGCCTTGTCTAGTCCCTGATTTTAGTGGGATTGCTTCAAGTTTCTCTCCCTTTAGTTTAATGTTGGCTACTGGTTTGCTGTATGTTGCTTTGCTATGTTTAGGTAACTCCTGATCTTTTCAGGACTTTTATCAGGAAGGGGTGCTGAATTTTGTCAAATGCTTTCTTTGCATCTAATGAAATGATCATGTGGCTTTTTTTTTTTTTTGAGTTCGTTTATATAGTGGATTTGATGGATTTTTTTTTTCTTCCTTTTTTCTTTATTAACTCAGTATTTCTAATTTACATGTCAATGTTATCCCCTTACCCGGTTTCCAGGCCGACATCCCCCTAACTCCTCCCCCCCTTTTTTTTGCATTTTTTTTATTAACTTGAGTATTTCTTATTTACATTTCGAGTGTTATTCCTTTCCTGTTTCCTGGCCTACATCCCCCAACCCTCCTACTCCCCCTTCTTTATGGGTGTTCCCTCTCCATCCTCCCCCCATTGCCGCCCTCCCCCAACAATCACGTTCACTGGGGGTTCAGTCTCAGCAGGACCCAGGGCTTTCTCTTACACTGGTGATTTTACTAGGTTATTCAATGCTACCTATGGCGACGTCAGAGTCCAGGGTCAGTCCATGTATAGTCTTTAGGTAGTGGCTTAGTCCTGGAAGCTCTGGTTGCTTGGCATTGTTGTTCATATGGTGTCTCAGGCCCCTTCAAGCTCTTTCAGTTCATTTTCTGATTCCTTCAACGGGGGTCCCGTTCTCAGTTCAGTGGTTTGCTGCTGGCATTCGCCTCTGTATTTGCTGTATTCTGGCTGTGTCTCTCAGGATCGATCTACATCCGGCTCCTGTTGGTCTGCACTTCTTTGCTTCATCCATCTTGTCTAATTGGGTGGCTGTATGTATATGGGCCACATGTGGGCAGGCTCTGAATGGGTGTCCTTCATCTCTGTTTTAAT
>NC_046157.1:96117508-96220008 GCF_011064425.1 Rattus rattus | reverse complement strand
TAGAGGGCTTATATCCAAAATATACAAAGAACTCAGGAAGTTAGACTGCAGGGAGACAAATAACCCAATTAAAAATGGGGTTCAGAGCTAAACAAAGAATTCACAGCTGAGGAATGCAGAATGGCTGAGAAACACCTAAAGAAATGTTCAACATCTTTAGTCATAAGGGAAATGCAAATCAAAACGACCCTGAGATTCCACCTCACACCACTCAGAATGGCTAAGATCAGAAACTCTGGTGACAGCAGATGCTGGCAAGGATGTGGAGAAAGAGGAACACTCCTCCATTGTTGGTGGGGTTGCAGACTGGTACAACCATTCTGGAAATCAGTCTGGAGGCTCCTCAGAAAATTGGACATTGAACTATCTGAGGACCCAGCTATACCTCTCTTAGGCATATACCCAAAAGATGCCCCAACATATAACAAAGACACATGCTCCACTATGTTCACAGCAGCCTTATTTATAATAGCCAGAAGCTGGAAAGAACCCAGATGCCCTTCAAAAGAGGGATGGATACAGAAAATGTGGTACATCTACACAATGGAATACTACTCTGCTATCAAAAACAATGACTTTATGAAATTCATAGGCAAATGGATGGAACTGGAAAATATCATCCTGAGTGAGGTAACTCAATCACACAAAAACACACATGGCATGCACTCATTGGTAAGTGGACATTAGCCCACATGCTCAAATTACCCTAGATGCACACAACACATGAAACTCAAGAAGGATAACCAAATTGTGAATGCTTCCCTCCTTTTTTAAAAGGGGAACAAGAATACCCTTGGGAGGGAATAGGGAGGCAGAAGGAACACCCATTCAGAGCCTGCACCACATGGCCCATATACAGATACCAACATATACAGGCCCATATACCAAACTAGATAAGGTGGATGAAGCAAAGAAATGCAGGCTGACAGGAACCGGATGTAGATCTCTCCTGAGAGACACAGCCAGAATAAGAAAAATATATAGGCGAATGCCAGCAGCAAACCACTGAACTGAGAACGGGATTCCCGTTGAAGGAATCAGAGAAAGGACTGGAAGAGCTTGAAGGGGCTCGAGACCCCAAATGAACAACAATGCCAACCAACCAGAACTTTCAGGGTCTAAGCCACTACCCAGACTATACATGGACTGACCCTGGGCTCCAACTGCATAGGTAGCAATGAATAGCCTAGTAAGAGCACCAATGGAAGGGAAAGCCCTTGGTCCTGCCAAGACTGAACACCCAGTGAAGTGATTGTGGAGGAGAGGGCGGTAATGGGGAGAGGATGGGGAAGGGAACACCCATATAGAGGGGAATGGGAGGGGTTAGGGGGATGTTGGCCAGGAAACCGGGAAAGGGAATAACAATTGCTTCTGTAAGGCAAAGGACACTGTGGTTAGGACAAACGGCAAACCAACAGATTGGGAAAAGATCTTTACCAATCCTACAACAGATAGAGGCCTTATATCCAAAAAATATACAAAGAACTCAGAAGTTAGACCGCAGGGGAGACAAATAACCCTATTAAAAATGGGGTTCAGAGCTAAACAAAGAATTCACAGCTGAGGAATGCCGAATGGTTGAGAAACACCCCAAAGAAATGTTCAACATCTTTAGTCATAAGGGAAATGCAAATGAAAAACAACCCTGAGATTTCACCTCACACCAGTGAGAATGGCTAAGATCAAAAACTCAGGTGACAGCAGATGCTGGCCAGGATGCGGAGAAAGAGGAACACTCCTCCATTGTTGGTGGGGTTGCAGACTGGTACAACCATTCTGGAAATCAGTCTGGAGGTTCCTCAGAAAATTGGACATTGAACTGCCTGAGGATCCAGCTATACCTCTCTTGGGCATATACCCAAAAGATGCCCCAACATATAAAAAAGACATGTGCTCCACTATGTTCATAGCAGCCTTATTTATAATAGCCAGTAGCTGGAAAGAACCCAGATGCCCCTCAACAGAGGAATGGATACAGAAAATGTGGTACATCTACACAATGGAATATTACTCAGCTATCAAAAACAATGACTTTATGAAATTCATAGGCAAATGGAATGGAACTGGAAAATACCATCCTGAGTGAGGTAACCCAATCACAGAGAAACACACATGGTATGCACTCATTGATAAGTGGCTATTAGCCCAAATGCTTGAATTACCCTAGATGCCTAGAACACATGAAACTCAAGACGGATGATCAAAATGTGAATGATTCACTCCTTCTTTAATAGGGGAACAAGAATACCCTTGGTAGGGAAGAGAGAGGCAAAGATTAAAACAGAGACTGAAGGAACACCCATTCAGAGCCTGCCTCACATGTGGCCCATACATATACAGCCACCCAATTAGACAAGATGGATGGAGCAAAGAAGTGCAGACCGACAGGAGCCGGATGTAGATCGCTCCTGAGAGACACAGCCAGAATACAGCAAATACAGAGGCGAATGCCAGTAGCAAACCACGGAACTGAGAATAGGACCCCCAGTTGAAGGAATCAGAGAAAGAACTGGAAGAGCTTGAAGGGGCTCGAGACCCCATATGTACAACAATGCCAAGCAACCAGCGCTTCCAGGGACTAAGCCACTACCTAAAGACTATACATTGACTGACCCTGGACTCTGACCTCATAGGTAGCAATGAATATCCTAGTAAGAGCACCAGTGGAAGGGGAAGCCCTGGGTCCTGCTAAGACTGAACCCCCAGTGAACTAGACTGTGGGGGGGAGGGCGGCAATGGGGGGAGGGTTGGGAGGGGAACACCCATAAGGAAGGGGAGGGGGGAGGGGGATGTTTGCCCGGAAACCGGGAAAGGGAATAACACTTGAAATGTATATAAGAAATACTCAAGTTAATAAAAAAAATTGAAATGTAAATAAGAAATACCCAATTTAATAAAGATGGAGGAAAAAAGAAAGAAATTCTGTTTTTATGATCAAGTTGAGATATTACTTTGAAAGTATCCAATGCATGTCTCAATCCTTGTAAACTGCCAAAAACCAAAAGAAATAAACACAAATATCAAACTGGCCATCATGGAAAGTTATGTTAAAGAATGTAAGTACATACTTGGATTGCTGTTTTCATAGGTCTTTCTTAAAAGGCTATTGAAACAGAATGACAAAGTTAGCTTCACATAATATAATAGAAACCAAAACAGTCACAATAACATGGAATTAATATGTAAGAAAATTTGATGCATAAATCATGAATAATTATAGAGGTTTAACTATGAATAATGATTGGTAAAACTGAGGGCTTTCCTTATTTCTAATCTTACTTAATACCCACCAAAACCAGTTAGCTTTTTGGTCATATATTTTATATGAAAAATTAGACAAACATCAATACACATAAAGAACAAAAGAGGGGCCAAAGATGCGTGATGTGATATTTTTAACTTATCTTTACATCCTACACACTGATACTAGTTCAAAGGGTACTGTAGTGACGGGTTTTGCTCTAAGCTTGACAAGAGATAGAGTCATTTGATAAGAAGAAATCTTAACTGAAAACAAATGCCTACAAAGGATTAGCATGTAGAAAAGTATTTAATGATGTGGGTGTGTATGGGGGATGTGCACCTAATGTAGACAAGTGCCACATCTGGGCAGGTAATCTTGAGCTAAGACAGCAGACTGCACAATCCAAAAGGATCAAAGCAGTAAGCAGCATTCACCCGTGGTCCCAGTTTCAGTTCCTGCCTCTAATTTTCTGTCCTGAGTTAAGTGTTCTAGCTTCCCTACCTTCCTTCAGTAATGCAATGGAATCTGAGAGTTAGAAGTCACAACAAACCATCACATTTGAAGTTGCTTTTGGTCATAGTGACTTATCACAGCAATAGAGACCTAACTATCCCCTTTTGATTATCTGAAATATTGCAGAATCATTGGACTATGTTTGAAGTTAGACAGAAAACAAAGAGTAATATAAGACAAATTTAAAGCAACATTAAATAAAGTACTAAAATAATAGTCAGTAGACAAATGTAAGCAGAGGACAAAGAGAAAAAAGGAAAATAGAAGGATCAGACATGGAATAGTAGAGTCTTGCCATGTGTTCTTCTTAGCTCATATGTTCTGACAAATACGTTTTATTCTACATAAAAAGGCAAGTTACGTCTGCATAGACAGAAAGTAATGTTATTGTCATTTTCAAACATTGCAGAGCAAGCTTTACAAGGTCTTTATAGCTTCAGTAGAGACAGCAAAGTGATGAAGATGAAATCCACAAGAGAGGCAGAATTATTCACATTAAAGAGGGCCTGCTTTCTTATGTAAGTTAAGCAGCTGGTGATGCCCTCAGACTTCAGAACAATGCTTCCTGTAGTTGCCTTTTCCTTATATTGTCTACAACAAGATGGAAGATTTCGAATCACTTTTTCTGGCTGTAAAAATAAATTTCACACAGCAATAACTTAACCCTTTTCTCACAAATAAACTAATAAAATGCAAAAAGACCATAAAAGAAGTAGGTAAAGCTACATGTAATTTGCTCTCCCTCATCTGGATAGATCATGTTTCAAAAAAAATGTATGTCATGGGTCATAGGAATAGTAGCTTTTATGGTGTATCCTATAAAAACAGTTGTAGTTGTATTAAAGATCAAACATTTGGAAGGCATGTTCAATGATTTTATGAAGTTCCCTAGAAGTCCAAATCTTGACAATCCTTAAAGCACACATAATAAAAAAAGAGAAACAAAGATCATAATATGAACAAAAATTCCCAATCTGAGCCATGTACTTACCATCAATGGCAGTTCACCAAGATCAAGACAACCTCAGATTATCCATTATTAGCAAAGTCATTTATATTGCAAAAACTTATTCTTGAACATTTTTATAAACTGTATAAAGTATATACAATAGGGATGATCAATTTTGAAAAGAAACATTTGAATGGACCTAGTTAAAAGAAAAATTGTTGAAGTATTTAATGCTTGCAGAAGGTGTTTTTGAAAGAGTTCTTGATAATTCTTAATTATTTTATATTCCCTTGAATAAAATGTACGTAGGTAGGAGCAGAGAGTAAGCAGGCAAGGTCAGGGGATCAGGTACACAGACAGTGCACAGGAACATATTCAGGCAACACACCCACCTACATAAAGTAAAATTAAAAAAATCTTAAATAAAACCCCTGTTTCTCTGAAAACAAATCTTTCACCTGGCTCATGCCTTAGGAAAGTTAACATTTTATTAATGTCAGGTCCTAAATGCCTCATGGAATAACTCAAGTTGAACTCATATGGTAACTCTTCACAATAACACAATTATGGGATTTTGAATGCCTGCTACCATTTGTCATATAATGAATAATACACCTACCAAGGCAGAGAATCCCTGGTACATGAAAACATGGTTACTGCCATTTCACCATATAAAATGAACACTCTCTTTTCATTTTTCATCTCCTGGTATGATGTCAGTACTAAAAAATGTTATAACTCAGGATTCTGGAACAGTTTCCAATTCTTCAGTTCTGTGTGTAAAGAACTCTGGGATAGAATATCTCTTTGCTCTTAATCTTCAGTGATGACAAGAACTGTGTTAGGAACAAAGGATCCGGGAATATATATGACCCGTCATTAGTCTCAACTTGAAGAAAGCTTCATTTCTCTGAGGAGACTTCTCAATGTCTTTTCTAGCAAGTTTGATGTAATGAGAAAAGACCAAGGCATCTAGAGTTTTTTTGTTCATCTACAGGCACAGCTGTGACAGACCATTCCTGAAGCAAAAGGGCAATTATTTCAGGTCCCAGTTCCTGGATTTTTTTTTTCATTCTGAAGCAATATTTTTGCGAATCTTATTTGATCTCAGTTCTTTCCTACTTTTTACTCCATCTAAAATTTTAAGTCAGTAGCTTTTATTTTATAGATTTTTAAAAATTGTCTTTACGATTGTAAAGTGAAAGTAAGTGTAAAATAAGTACAGTTACTTTATTCAGGAAATGTGTTTTAAGCCCAATACATCTATAATGATTGCAAGGAAATAAAAGACTTTTTATATAACATTGAAACCATAATGCAACAGACATGCCTAAGCAGAGAGAGAGTACATAGAGTGAGGAAAATTTTTTCTCATTACACAGATAGAATCATTAATTGAGAAAAATACAAACTGTTAAGTTGAACAATTTGAACAGAAATGTCAATGATAGCCCCAGGGTAACGAGAAATGTTGAACATACAGGATTGACTTTTCAAAGAAAAAGCTCTATAACATATTCACGCAGAAGATTGGTAATGGAGGTGTGCAACACCTGTAGTATAAAGTCACACCAAGTTTTCAGAGGCAGGACCAGAGGCATTTAATAGGCTAGATGACCTCTCCACTGTCTACAAAGCCATACTCAATCATCCTCTAGGCACTGAAGTTAACCTATATAAGTTATCTATAGATCCCACCTTCCTGGAAAAAGTGACATGGTCTTTGAAAAGAGTTTCAATATAATCATGCCTCATTATGCACATGGGACTAGGTTACACCAGATGACATTTTTCCAAATTGTACTGTATGCAAATATGCCTAAAATAAACATCTTGGTGTCAGATTCAAGAAGTTTGAATCAAGACAAGTGTGTTGAACCATATTTCCTACTTGCCTCACAAAGATCATTACTATCCCAGCCCTGGTGGTCAGAGAGAACCCCACAAAAGATTAGAACATAATTTAGCAATTAGTAGTGGATAAGTGCATAAAGACATATATGATAGTAAACAAATTAAATCCAATGTAAATCTCCATAGATAAATGATTTCTGTTGATGTATAGAAGTTTACTGGGTAATATAAATTTGGGTTCTTGTTAATTTGGTGTGTACTGAATTTTTTAAATTACAAACCAATATTTTATTTGTTAATTAATTATTTTATTTTTTACATCCTAAATGATGATTCTCCAGTCCCCATTCCCAGAGTTTTTCACTCCATGCCCCCTGCCATTCACCTCTGAAAGGGAACACTGCCACACCCCCACCGCAGCTACTCTCTTCCCTTTCTGAGGTCACCAAGTCTCTACAGGATTAGGCACATCCTCTCCAAGTGACATCAAACAAAGCAGTGCTCTACTATATGCGGGCCAGGAACCTTGGACCAGAAAGTGTATGCACTTTGGTTGGTGGTTTAGTCTCTGGGAGCTCCCAGGATTGTAGGTTAGTTAGCCTATCATTGTCCACCCATTTCTTCAGTCTCTGCTCCATTTTCGTTCCTGCATTTCTTTTAGACAGGAACAATTCTGGGTCAAAAATTTTGAAGGTGGGTTGCTGTCTCCATCTGTTCACTGCAAGGCCCTTGCCTAACTACTGAAGGTGGTCTCTATAGGTTCCAGATCACCACTGTGTGGCATTTTGGCTAAGTTCTCTACATTGCAACATTTTTAAAAGAACAAAAAACTAATAATAGTAGAAAGGAAGGACAATATGTAAAAAATAATCCATATAGTAATCCAGAAGACCTATGCATGCACTCTCACTCATGTGAGTATTCCATCCCTAAAACAGGAATGCCCAGATATGCTGGACTTCACTCAGCTTCTTTTCATGACCTAAACTTGTACATGAAATTGACGATTCTTCCTTGTCTTCATCCATGATTGCTCGTTTTTTCTTACCTACCCTATAATGTGTGTGTGTCTGTGTGTTTGTGTGTGTGTGTGTGTGTGTTTGTGTGTGTGTGTTACATACAAAATAAAAGTAAAACTGAAAACAGCAAAATTGAACACATCTCTCTGTGTCTTTATCTAACTATTATCTATCTATCCATCTGTCTATCTTCACCTCCATCACATTATAGATACACCATACATTATTATCAGTAAGTTGATCTGATTATCTTCTGAATATCCATCTATCATTTAACTACTCATTTACCTGGCTATCTATTCATTCACCTTCTATCCATACATCATTTATTCATTCATCCCATTGAATGGTATTCTTTTCCTTCTTCCTCAAGTAAGATCAACTTGCACATGGGAGCTATGACCTCCCTATCACTTCAATGAGATGGGAATCAGTGATTTTTAGAATCATGTCTTCCTGAGATTTTCAGGCTACGTTTTAAAATTATGTTCATATTTTCTTAAGTATCTTTCAGACCAAGAATAAGAGTTCTTTGTGTAATTCTTTCATGCCTATTGAATGAGGATTGAATCCTCATTCAACTTTGAGATATTTTCTTCATTGATTCTTACAAGAATGAAAATGAAGATATGAATAGTCAGAATCAGAGTTTACCTAAAACTCAGTATCACCTATTCCCAGGCTGAAAACATCTTTCTCGAATTGTGTTTTAGTTTTCTTTCTTTGGGTCCAATAAATACCATGACCAAAGGGGATAGGAAAAGCTTTGTTTCATCCTATACTTCCTGGTTACAGTTCATCTCTAAAGCACATTAGGGAAGGAATTCCAGGCAGAAACCCAGAGACAGGAACCACAGAAAAGTGCTGAATACTGACTTCCTCACCCACTCACTCACCCACTCACCCATTCACCCACTCAAGCACTCACTCACTCAGATTGCTTTCTTGGACAGAGAGAACCATATACTGAGGAGGATGCTGTCCATATTAGACTGAACTTTCCATGTCCTTCATCAAGAAACCCAATCACTGACAAAGATGGCCATAGCCAAATTTGACCTGAGTAACATCTCAACTTGGCTACTTCCTTAGTGACTGTAGATTGTTTTATGTTGACACTAATATTAACCACCACACTCTACTTCCTGCCCTTCCCTGTTTCCCACAACTACTGAATAATTTGTACCTACAGTTAACTTATTTTATATTATTAGATGTTATCTTCAGACCAGTTATTTCTTAATTTCCCTATTGTATACAGCTCACTTCTTGCATATATATATATATATAACTGTTTTCTAACTTTCTGAAGTTACAACTGGACACCCGAGAATGTCAATCACTGAACTTCTCCTAGCATTTAAGTGTCATCGTATGCTTCACTTTCTCTAAGAGTTTTCCATAACATTTAACTATGCATATTCTTTTATGTATGAACTCACACATTTGCATGCATACCCATGATTCTGTAGATGGAGAGTATCGTCTACACCATATGGAAACCTTTCCATGTCCTAGTGCCATCCCAACCAACACACTGCCTTTCTGTCACTTCCTCCAAAAAGTCCAATTTCTTTTTAGAAATTTCTGCCATTCTCATAAGGGACCTAGGCAGGAAAATGACTGTCTTATTGTTTGGGTTGTTTGTATTCTTTCAGTTTGGGGCCTTGTTACCTCTAAGTCAAATGATACCTATTAAGCACAGAACAAACATCAGCTTTGGATAAGAGTGGCTGCCCTACTTCTATTTTGATGGTGCTAATTTTGTCTACATGCTTTGCTTTACCACTCATCTATTAAATCTTGTTGCCTAAGGATATGATCCTACCGACACTGGAATGCGTTCTCTTGAGGGTCATATAACCGCAGTATTAGCAAAATGGTGGTTTGGTTAAAACCAGCATTGAAGTGGTTGTATTTCATTCATATCAGTGGGTCAGTATCTCTGTTCTCAGGTTGAAAATCCAAAGAAATGATTAGAAGAGTTTGTGCAAAACTGCTCTTTAGGGAAACTATTACTTAGCCTTTATTAGGAACTTAGTGAGGAATACCATTATTTTCTGATGGAGTGGACTGTTTCAGCATTGATGCAGACTGCCTACCTCAAGACCCAGCCTTATTCACCTTTGGTTCTGTTCACATATCTTACACTTAGGCTAGTACACATAACACTTATAGACTTTGATAACAAAAGTTGGACAAAAGTGTGACTGAAGCCTGTCTCAGAAATGTCCCTGTTAGTTTTATATTAGCTTGCACTCCTTGCTCATATCCCCAAATAGACTCCACAAGACTATTCGGTAGAATGCATTGGTCATCCAAGAAATACTATTTATATATTCTCTCTTCAAAGGTGGGTGGCACTGTCTTCAGACTTGCCCTTCAATGTTCCCTGCTGAATTTAACTCCAGATTTAGAGTCATTCGTATGTGGCTCTGACCTCTAGAGTTCTCATACCATTCTTTGAGTTTTTTATTTCTTTTTTGAAAAGTACCTTGCCCTTTGCCCTCCTTCTCATTAGATTTTTCTCACTGGAGAACCATCAGTCATCCGTGTCCTTTTTTTTTTTTTTTCAGCCTAAAAATAAATGGAAGTAATTAAGAGTGAGCCTAGCCTGGTTTCCTTTCAGCTGTAACACTTTTCTCTAATGCTTTTGGGAACAGAATTATTTTTTCCTCTGACAGGTCTTAGGAAATTTAACCTCTATGGTTTAGAATTTATCCATTCTGAAATCTTGCTTAAGTATTCTTATAAATCTGCCAGAGTTAAGAAAGCTTTGTCCTCCAAGGTTCCAATGATTTCTAGAATAACCACACAAGAAAACTTTCTAGCAATCAGTTCCTTCATTTGTAAATATGTATACATATAAATTTTATTCCCATATATGAAAAGAATATATATAATCATATATAATTTTAACTGTTAGAATAGTATTAGACGATTTTCTTAGAGTTGGAAGTCTGTTCTTTTATACTAACTGCATCATTCTTCAAGGTGTTTATTCATTTTTAAAGGTTCTTGATTGCTTTCAGAGATCATATAATTCTTGAGGAATAGAAGTTCATGCATACCTGTCTTTAGTCAATGAATCTGTACCTAGAGAGATTGACATCAACAGGGCCCTAAAGATTTTTAAGACACTTCCAAACCAAATCTATTGTCCAACAGAGCAAGGTGTGCTTGTTTTTCCTGTTTTAAATGCTAAGCTTAATGAAACAATGTATATCTTTCTAGATGGTACTTGATTCCCAGAAATTTAATGACAGACAATAATAAATACATATAGTTCTGGCCATATTGATTTTTTCTGGTTTAGCCTCTAACAGGTGTGAAAGAAGTCCATCAGAAGACATCATTTTCAACTAAAAATAAGCTATAAATATAAAAATATTTCTGAAACAAATGCTTTCTAGCTATGTCTTGCATATGTTTTTCTAAAACCTTTTGCTCAAGATCTAGAATTATTGAACAGTCTCCATGTAAATTGTGTAGTATAATAGCATTCAAATAACAAATTTCAACATTATAATTCTTCATGAATGCAATCATTATATCCATGGCACCATGAACTCACAAAGTTTCTTTTCCATGGTCATTTGGATGTTAGGTGCCAACATAAGGATATTTCTTTGGCCCAACATTCTGAAAATAAGGCTCTGTTGTATGCTTTAAAAATACCAGTTATAGGGTTGTGATCTACCTCAGTCACTGGAATGCTCTTTTAGCAATGTATTAAGCCCTGGATTGGACGTCTGACACCTAACTCTAAAAACTGAATATGGCAGGGCATATATCTAACACAAGTAATACTCTATAAGTAGGGGCAGGAAGCTCAGAAATTCAAAGTCATCCTTACCTACGTAAGGAAAACCAAGCCAGCTGGATCTATACAAGACCCTATCTTAACATCAAATCAAATCAAATCAAATAAATAAATAAATAAATAAATAAACAAATAAAGTAAGTAAGTAAAATACATTATAGTTTTATATCAAATCTATGTTGCAAATATCCCTTTTTTCTTTGTATTTTGACTAATTTGAACTGTCAGAAGCAAGTCATTGAACTGTTTGAATAGAATCCTTTCCATGCCTGTGCCTCTCAAGCCGGGGGTTACCAGGAAAATAACCATTTTTGCTGTTGTTGTTGTTGTTGTTGTTGTTGCAGTTGAGTGGCTGAGTGACCTTATGGTAGTCTATTTTGAACATATAATGGACACCTAGAAGAAACTCTATTTCAGGTACATGGAACAATGCAGCTACGTATGCCTGTTGGGATTCAACTTCAGATTCAAGACTGACTATTCATTATTGACCTTACAGGAACCATTATCTTTGTTTTTTTAAACCACTGTCTAGAAAACTGTTTCCATATATGCTACATATAATACTGCTGGTTGTTTTAGGCAGAGGATGAAATAAATACATCTTTCCTTGGTTTATCTTGATTGTGATTTAAGGTTCTTTTTTCAGGGATTATTGATATCATTTCTTGATTCTTTGCAGTGGTCTAGATCCCTGTAAAAAACATTTCTGTTGGATATGTCCTTACTTGGGTTTTATAACTAACATCTAAAAGGAATTCATTATTAATAAGCAGGCAGCATTTAAGTATAAATTAGATAGACACTGACAGTTCTATTTAATTTTCTTAGTAATTAAATGCTAAACATCTTGTTTTCTGAAACTCTCTAGTGGTACTTTTGACTGAGTCTAAAAGCCCAGCAAAGGGATAAAGAGTATAATTCATTTGCATTTGGATGCACTCTTAAGGGTCTGATAAGTTTAACATTAGTTTATAAAGAGCTAAAAATTTCTGTTTGTTTTTGTTGTGCTATACTTGACAAAGCCATTTTTTTTAATGTTTCAGAAACTAGAACTGGGACTGGAATATTCCAGAAAATCAATACAATATGAAATGCAAGTTCACTTTAGGCCACGGGAACTGTTCATATGACTAATACACATTGGATATGCCAAAACTCTCACACTTGACAGTAAGCTAAACATTGCTATAAATAGTAAGTCCAACTATCTCAGTAGGTAGTCATCAAGGGCCTCCTTTGCTCTTTCTGGTATATGCATGAATCATTGCTCTTTTTGGGACCTTTCTTGATGCAAATGCCACGGCATCTTTGTCACCATGTGACATCACCATGTGAAAAACCACAACCCTGACCTCATAATGTGAAGCATCTGGAAATGAGCAGAAGCTCTTGAGATGTAAAGTATTGTTTCAATAATTTTCCAGTGGCCTGACATTTTGGCTCATCTCACTAGTTTTATTCCTATGACATTTTAGTCACAGAATAAAGTTTTATGGAGAAATTTCTTTCCATGGTTTTTGAGTAAAAAGTGATGTTAATTTTACTCTCTTTATATTTTGCATCATGCATCACCTGACATTTATGAGGCCACTTGAAAATAATGCTAAGTTTAAAATTACACTCAGTCATCTCTACCAGAAACAAATGTCCAAAGTCTTTTAAGTGTTACCGTATCCAAAATGGAAACTTGACATGTAAATAAAATTTTGGAAGAAGGACGCTAAAAGAAATAGATACACTGAGAAGTAACAGAAATCTAAATATTTAAATTTATGAAATAAAAACAAATTTTCATTAGCTGAAACATTTCTCTGATTATTTTGACTAAATGAAATAGGTGCAGAAGGAAGTGACCAGACATGTCTATTAAATAACCACTCTTCTAAAAACAAGATGACAGGTTTTGGATTGACATGAAGTTGGAAAAATATGTATGCTTGTTAGATGACAAGATTTGGAGTCAAAATCATCTTGACAGACTAGAATATGGAGCCTAATTTTATTATTTCATCAGATACAGTATATGCCACCAAATGCATAGCTCTTTTTGGAGACTTAGGTGTTATCTACTGTGTGTGCTACACATAAATATGGACAGCTAATATGATTATTAAGAATAAATT
This sequence comes from Rattus rattus, assembly GCF_011064425.1. Taxonomy (NCBI): domain Eukaryota; kingdom Metazoa; phylum Chordata; class Mammalia; order Rodentia; family Muridae; genus Rattus; species Rattus rattus. The sequence continues at coordinate 96,206,480 of NC_046157.1, read as the reverse complement.
ACTGTATGAAATAACCTATATATTATCTCATTTTATATATATGACAGAATGTAATGGGCACTATTACTTATTTCTGTAAATGAGGAAATTCAGTCTTGTGCTGAGCTAGAGGGTCGCAACATGAAAGTAATTCAAAGGGGAGTTGAAAATGCAGTGCATCCTCTATACCTACCTTGTACTACTCTGTAAAGAAAGTTAAGGCAGACAACGTACAACATTGATGAAGAGAGCCAAATGACATACAAAACAATGAAATGGCAGTAGGCAAGTGTCTTAGTTTAAGTTTTATCACTGTGAGGAGACACCATGACCAAGGCAGCTTTAATAAAAGACATATGCATGAATTAAGAGAAATCTGTGTGAAATCGTGGCTAATCAGCTGGTCTGACTATCTTACAGCTTATACATGCTTTCTGTTCTTGCTGTAATTTATTTATGATTATATAATATAGACTATCTTAAATAACATCTATTTCTTCATATTTCTGAAGACTTGTTCAACATTAAGGTATTGACACCGATAGCCCCATCAAGGTTTGTACATTTTTTTCTCAATGCTCATATACTCAGACCTGGGATGGCATTTCAATCATCCTCAGTGATCAGACTCTGTCCTCAAAGATCACCTGCCTGCGCATTTAATTGGAGCTGACTTACAGCTTCAGAGATTTAATCCATTATCCTTATGGAGGGAAACAAGGCAGAGTGTAGCAGACGTGGTCCTGGAGAAGGAGCTGAGAGCTCTCCATCTTGATCTGCAGGCAGCAGCGACTGTGCCACTGTATGTGGTTTGAGCATAGGACACCTCAAAGCCTGTTCCCCAACAGTGACCCACTTCCTCCAACAAGGCCATACCTACTCCAACAAGACCACATCTCCTAATAGCGTCACTCTCTGTAGGCTAAGCATTCATGAGTCTATCTAGGCCATTCCTATTCAAATGACCATGTTGAAGGTAAAAGTCTTTCTAGAATAAACCAAAGAAAAACATCTGAGGCTGTTTTCTAGTCTGTTAGCTGTTAAACAGGACTCCTCTCTCTCAAACAGAGACATATGCATAAACTGAGAGAAACCATCGTGATGTAGTGGCTGATCAGCTGATCTGACTCTCTTGCAGCTTAAGCATGTTTTCTGTTCGTGCTGTATTTTATGTGTGATTAAATAATACAGACTGTCTTAAATAACAGAGATCTATTTCTTCATAATTCTAGAGACTGGTTCAAGATCAAAGTATGGCCACTGATGGCTTCACCAAGGTTTGTAGGTTTTTTTTTCTTTCTGTTATGTTCATAAAATGTTGTCTTTGTGTGCATTTTTGTCTTGCAAAATTTCCCATTACAGTAATGATGTTATTAGTTAATAAAAAAGCCCATCTGTCTCTGTCTCTGTCTCTGTCTCTGTCTCTGTCTCTGACTCCCTCCCTCCCTCCCTCCCTCCCTCCCTCCCTCCCTCCGTGCCTCCCTCCCTCTGTGCCTTCCTCTTTCTCTTGCTTTTTTTTCAAAGTCAGGATTTCTGGGTGTAGCCCTAGCTGTCCTGGAGCTTACTCTGTACACCAAGCTGGTCCAGAGGTCAGAAATCCTCCTGCTCCTACATCAGTGCTCAGATTAAAATGTACTCCACTACTGCCTGGTGCATTCATTTCTTTTTTATCTTAATTACCTCCTTATCCAGATGTGATACCATCCTGAAGATGTACTGAATATTTGCACTTTAATCTATGCATGGCAGGCAGCAATTCAGCCAATACTTGTGAAATGTGTGGTGGGTTATATAGCCCAAGAGACACCTTATGTGCTGGCCTAGAATACTGTTCCTTCAGGAGATTCTACTCAGAAGAATCCCATGGTATTCTTTGTTATTCCTCATTGTGGAAAGTGCAAACCATCAGTGTGTATTCTTAACATTGAAAGTCAATTTCTCCAAACTAAGAGAACTCAAAGTATGAATCGATAAAGTATGAATTGAATCTGCATATTAATATGAGATATCAAAGTACTCTTTATTTGTCATAAGGGTTAAGACTTGGTATTACAAAGCTACCAGGGTTGTAGAATTGATCTTGAGAACAAGCATGCTATCAAAGTTTTAGTTCTCCCGCAGTTGCCCTCATCCTTTTGGAGTAGAAAGCCTTTTGATAAAATACCAAAGAAAACTACTGGTTTCCACTATTTTGTTTCAATTACCTATTAACTGATCATAGCTTTTCTTTGTCTAGAGAATGCTGGTGCTTGGTGGTACTGTCCCTTGCCTCATACTTTAAAACACCTGATGCATTGTAGCAATTAAACGATTTCCTATGCTGCACTCTAGTCTTAATTTTAATATGGTAGTGACTAAGCAGGGCAAGTCTCTTCAAGGGCTGATTTTGGTATGAAATGCAGTCTTAAAAATATCCTTTCCTTTGCATGTAGCTAAGTCATTGTAGTGCGAACTGAGCAGGCTCAGGAATGCACACCTAAAGCGAGCGTGCTTAGAAATTAGCCCATTCATGCACGAATATACGCATGTCCCCTAAATAAAATTTTCACCCTTCCTTCATTTAAGGAGAGCATCACTTTTGGAATTGGCAGCCATGCTCTCCTTACCTGCCACAAGTAATGAGTATTACTCTATTCTTTTATGCTTTGTCTCTGTTTATTTGGCTTTGAATTGACTAAGATGTAAACTCTTTGCATTCAATAATAAATATACTATCAGGAAAGTCCATAGGATGCTATTTCAAGCCAAGGGCTTTATGCATTTTAATTACTATAAGTAATGAAGTTTTCACTGACAGGTAGGTGGTTAGTTAACTCCACAAAAATATGAAACATTGTCCCTAAAAAAAAGTCCCCAGTATCAACTAGCACAGTGGTTCTCTGATAGCATATTACTGATTTAGAATTCTGTGTAGGAAAATTAAGAAAGAATGAATCTGTGATGAGGGGAATAGGAAACACAATTGCAAAAACCAAGACAAATTGCTACTTCAAAAATGTCTGAAAGACCTGCTCACTATGGTCAAAATGAGCAGACTCTATTCAACCCTGCACATGCTACATTTAAGCTACTTCATAAGGAAAGAGTACACCTCTGCACACAGTATCAATGCAGTTGAGGAGAATTATGGAACAGTTAGAAAAAAAGGTGTAGATAACAAATAAAGGGTAGACTACTACACACACAGAAACTACTGTCTTTTGAAGCTTAGAAAGGATATTTAATCACATCTGCCATTTCACACTGTTGGAAGAAATTCACCAGGGGATTTCTACCTAAGAAAAAAGAGATCCAAAACATGTTGCACAGAATTAACATGTTCAAAAATTGTTGCACACCATAGGATTAGCATTAGTAACTGCATTGTATACTTGAAAATGCCTATTGTCTTTCCATACAATAAACGATATGTGCAATTTAAAAAAAAAGCTGAGAAAAGGTGTCTATCTGCAGACCAGAAATGGTTTATCATTCTTTGGAAGATATGATTAATGTTTCTCATTCTCTAATACTGAAATTAGGTTGCATAATCTCTTCATAATATGTACCTCACAGTACAACAAACCCAGATTAGTCAAATAGCAAAACTGTTAACTGTTAAACACATATACATAATATCTCACCTTAGCTTGTGATTTATGTATATTAGTCTGATTGTGTATCTCACAATGTTTATTCATGAGTCACGGAAACTATTTTGCACTCCTGAATACATTTTTAAAGATTGATTGATTGATTGATTGATTTTATGTATGTGAAAACTTTTGGATGTATGTATGTATATCGAATATTATTCTGGTGCCCATGAGAGCCAGAAAAGAATGCTGGATCCCACAAAAGTGAAGTTACATGTAGTAGTGTGCTACCATGTGGATGCAGGGATCTAAAGATGGGTCCTCTTCAAGAGCAACATGTACTCCTAACTGCTGAGCCATCCTTTAATTCCCTGTGCTTTTTCTTATTCTCCATTTGAGATGAGTATATATCTATATGGTGATAAAATATATCTTTCACATTTTTATCTCTGTTTAGTAATAAAATTATTACATTTTAATTAAATTGTTTACTTTTGAGAATTTCATACATGAATGAATGATGCATTTAAATTATTTCCACCATTTCCATTCGCTTCTCAAGCTGCCTGCATGTCTCTACTACTCCCTCTTAAATTCATCACCCTTTAAAAAATGGTTATTATTACCTACGTATGTGTCCATGTGACTGTATACAACCTATTAAGGTTATCACTGTTGCTCACATGTAGCATATGTTTATGGTTGACTACTTGGGATTAAATAAGAATCTTGTTTCTGAACCACATTGATTTTTCCTTTCTTAGAGGCCATTGATTCTCTATAGCTCTTCCTCCATGGGTAAGACTTGGAAGATTTTGCCCACCCACATTGACATATCAACTGGTGATGTCATTGTGTAGGTCTTGTTTGGGCAACCGCATTGCTGAGAGTTCGTGGTTGCTCATTCCTGGACATATCCAATAGACAAAATCTCACAAAAGGCACTCTTGTCTTCTGGCTCTGAGAATCTTTGCAAACCTTCTTCTGCAATGCTCCCTGAGCCTTAAGGGTAGAAATTGAATTGTATATGTATTAATTCAAAACAAATACCATATAGTCAGTCATTATCTAAATTTTGACCAGTTAGGACAAAATTATTCAGTAGATACATAAAGAGAATTGAAATATTTTTTGCTTACTCTGAGAATAATTGTATTTATTCATTTATCTGGGTAGTTAATATTATTTACATTGTACAAGTCATTCAGCTGACACACATGATAGACTGAGATAATATACACATCTGCTAAATCGGTGACTCTGAAATTATATTAAGGAGCAATAAATGCTACAATTATTTTTATTAATTTTCTTACTTATTTATAGAATATGCTCTTAGTGAGGGTGAAGTTCACCAAGATAGGAACTATTTCTAACTTGTGATTCATTTCTAGCACTGTAAACAGATCTGGGTATGTATTAGCCACACAGAAGCACACAGAGTAAATGACTGACTGAAGAAAGAGAAGTGAAATTACTCAATCATGAAAGCATTTCCTGATTACTGAATACATTCAGAAACATTTTATTGGAAGTTTGGCAAAGAAAAAAGAAAAAGGGGAAAAAAAGGAAGATGAGACCTGTATCAGCATTGGTATTTTGAAACTTTACTTCTTGGATTTCTTTTTGTCTTGATTTTCCCGTAAAATAAACCAAATTTTATATATAACTATGTTTAATAGACTCTATTAAATGTCACATTTTATGTTGTTGAGCTCTTTGGAAAGAGATTGCAAAAATCAAATGCATTCACATACTATTTTGTAATGTGGATTTGTTCCTATTCATAATAGTCCCAATAAAATAGAATATCTGAGAATAAATTTAACAAACATATATTCCCACCAGGTTCAATTTGTGAGTTTGGGACCATCCACTGTAGTGTGCTTTACTTACCAAGGTCAATGGCCTTAAAAGTTTTTTAGCATATGAATGGCAACAGAGTTTGGTTATTAAAAGCAGAGTGGTGGACAAAGAAAGCTTCTGATCTCTGATACCAAAAAATATGCATCTGATGAAAGAAAGTCATATCTGAAAAATATGTTTTCTTGAGAAATGCTGAAAATATATTTTCTTCAATATTAAACATTCATAACGCTCTAAATAAAACTCATATTTTCTCTTGTACTAAATTTGTGTTCAAAATGTTAATCTAGTAAGCACTTTCATTACTATTCTGGTCAGCCAAGCACTGAAGGGATAGGCTCAATAATAGTCTGATGTGACTCAATTTCACACATCTAAGAAGTTGGGAGGTACAGGCTAAAATTGTCCAAGATGCAAACTACCTTTGATTCACTGCTTCGTTTAGTAACATTTCATTATTTTATTCATCTTATATTCCATGAAGTATTTCTTATATGATCCACATTCTATCATTATTACTCTGCGCACAAGATTTCGAGGAACACAGACTGTTTTAATTTCCACAATTCTCTATCTTTTTAAATGGGAATAAATACAAAATTTAAAATAATGGGGAGACCAAATAATTGGTGACAAAGAGGTAGATTTATTTCCAACACTAACTGCAGTGCCAAAGTGAAAATATCTGCCTACTGGAGGTAATATGTACAGTAGGAGAGGTCTCCATTGTGACACTGAAGACTTACTTGCTGTACAGACCTCTTATGTAGAAGCTTACAAAGGTAACTTCTAGATTAGAAGATGATTCATTTACTAATCTATTTCCATTGTATTTATTGGATATGCTTTGCTCTGTGCAACTGAATACTATGATAATGTAGGGAGCCATTCTGAGTTATACAGTCACAAAGGATGTGGGGAGCAGGTGTGGAGGCAGTCCTAATATGGCATCTGGGACTGCAGCTAAGTCTCATGACTAGCACCTGACTTCCTCACACATCTGAAACTAGCCACGTCCATTCTGAGAGCTGTGCAGGCGCACCATGACACAAGATAAGGCCCGGATGTGGACCTATGAACTGAGATTACTGCAGTCTGGATGGAGGAGGCAGAGTTGAGGGAGGATATAAGGGAGTGTGCTCGGGGGATGGAGAGGAGGAAAGGGAAGAAAAGGGAGATTGCTGCTTGCATGCAGAAAGAAAAGTTCTTGAATAAACTGCTTTGAGAAGAACGTCGTGGTGTCATGCCTTTCTGCGGGACGGAGACGGAGGCGACATGATAATACTGAGCAATAAGTAACATCAACGAAGACCAATCCTAATTAAAGACTGTGAGTTAAAATCAACCATAAGTGCCAGGGTTGATGAGAGCAGAAGGCAGGAGAGATAATGGGAAGCTGTCTCTGAAGGACAGCATTGTCATAGATATCAGGGCCACAGACACACGTGCATGCAGTACCAGCAGAGTGTATTTGTCAATGAAGTGCACTGTGGACTCTATTCCTGGTAAATACAAAGACAATATTTTCCAAGAATTTGGCAGTGAAAATTATTTTGTAAAATGTTAGTGCAATTAAGATATAAATCTATTTATAAAATTAGATTATTAAAATGTACAATGATAGAACAAAAATAGTTTTGTTAATGTTAGCATATGTTGAAACGGAACAATGTTTGTTTGTTTTCTTTATTACTTACTTTTTCTGGTACATACAAACATACAGGTTTTTTTCCTCCAGGGCAAAATACACTAGGCTTATCTGTTAATTCTTACTTGCTTGCAAAGTCCAATGCATTATACATACATACATCATCACATAGCAATAAATACATATACATGCTCATTCGTATGTTCTTTTTCTCAGATTTTCTTATCAAGTCACCAAGTTTCAACCATTGGGGTTCCTTACCATGATGACTTTAACTGATATTAATTCCCTCTCAAAGGCCACACTTCTAAATACCATCCTGGGGTTGCTTCCCCTTTGTTAAGAACGTAGAGATCCAACACCTGAATCCCACTGGACACATATAAGACTTATTTAACTCTACTCACACGCCGCTTTTAACTAACCAATTCATTGTTTACTCTTAAAGTATTAATGGATTTTTTTTAGAACTAATATTCCCTTTTATAAAATTGGACTTGAACTCAGGACCTCTGGAAGAGCAGTCATTGCTCTTAACCACTGAGCCATCGCTCCAGCCCTTCCAAAGGTACTGAGTTCAAATTCTAGCAACCACATGGTGGTTCATAACCAACTGGAATGGGATCTAATGCCCTCTTCTGGTGTGTCTAAAAACAGCTACAGTGTACTCATAAATAAAATAAATAAGTAAATCTTAAAAGAAAAGAAAAGAAAAGAAAAGAACAGAAGCCTCTAAAATTGGATATTTTATGTATTTAAATTTCAATGTTATCTCCCTTCCTGGTTTCCCCTCTGCAAACCCCCATCTACCTTTACCCTGACTCTATGAGGGTGCCCACCACACACTCACCCAATCCAGCCTCACTACTTTAGCATTCTTCTACCAAGGGCTTCCCCTCCCATTGATGCCAGATAAGGCCTCTTCAGCTTCTTCAGTCTCTCCTCTAACTCCTCCACTGGGGTTCCTGTGACCAGTTCAATGTTTGGCTTCCAGCATCTGTATCTGCATTGGTCAGGATCTAGAAGAGCTCGCAGGAGACAGCTGTATCAGGCTCTTGTCAGCAAGCACTTCTTGGAATCAGCAATATTATCCGGGTTTGGTGTTTGTGTGTGGGAGGTGGGACAGTTTCTGGATGACCTTTCCTTCATTTTCTGCTCTACTCTTTGTCCCCATATTTCCTATAGATAGGAGCAATTCTAGGTTAAAATTTTGGAGATGTGTGGGTGGCCCCATCCCTCAATGAGAAGGCCATGCCTAACCTCTGGATATGGTCTCAACAGGTTCTCCCTCCCCTTTTTGGGGTATTTCAGCTAATGCGTTTCTGTGGGTCCTGGGAGACTCTTGCTTTCCTGGCATCTGGGACTTCCTACTACCAGTTCCCCATGCCCCATTGCTACAGAAGTCTGTTCAATATCCTGACCCTTTGTAAATCTCTTCCATCTCTTCCCATACCTGATTCTGCCCTTCTTTTCCCCTCCCCCTCCTCTCTTCCTCCAAAGTCCTCCCCCCACCCTCTACTTCCCTTGATTATTTTGTTCAGTCTGGTGGTTCTTCAGAAAATTGGACCTAGTACTACCTGAAGATCCACCTATACCACTCCTAGGCATATACCCAAAAGATGCTCCAACATATAATAAGTTCATATGTTCATAGCAGCCTTATTTATAATAGCCAGAAACCGGAAACAACCCAGATGTCCTTCAGCAGAGGAATGGATACAGAACATGTGGTACATTTACACAATGGAATATTACTCAGCTATTAAAAACAATGACTTCATGAAATTCATAGACAAATGGAAGGATTTAGAAAATATCATCCTGTGTGAGGTAACTCAGTCACAAAAGAACACACATGGTATGTACTAACTGATAAGTGGATATCAAGCAAAGAGCATGGGATACCCACAATACAACTCACAGACCACATGAAGCTCAAGAGAAAGGAAGAACAAAGTGCGGATGCTTCAGTCCTATTTAGAAGGGGGAACAAAATAATCATGGATAATTTCTAACAGCCAATTATATTTCTATTACTACTTCAAGATGAAAGATTTACTAGGGACATTCATTATATTGGTTTTTACTACATGGCCTAAGTAAGTCCTTTGTCTGTAAGAGGGACAAAATGGTATCTGCACATTTTATGTTTTAATGAACGAGTACAAGGATTAATCTCACCTGTGTTTCCATAATGAAAGAAGTCTTTATTGTGAGCATCCTTAAAAACTGTTGTCCAAATCATTTTCATTAAATATATATATGGAACTTTTATCTAATATATATATATATATATATATATATATATATATATATAGCAAATCTACACGTAAATGTGTGTGAATTTAATATGGACCAATAATTGCAAGTAGTGAATTGACTGAGGGGAAACAATGACATAACAAAAATAATATTTTTTGATTTGTTAGGCTGGGAGAAAATTATGGAGAATACGTGTATGTTTTGAGACTGTAAGAAACTTTTATTTTCAGAAGCTAGAAGTAAGAAGAGCACATCTAATAGCCCCAAATTGAAGTGGTAAATAATTGTGAGTTTGTATATGTGTGCTAAAATAATGAACCAGGTCATCTACAAGAGCAACAACTGTTAAATCATCTCTCCAACCCATCTTCATTTTTTAAATGTACTATGTGCTTTTATTTAATTTGTATAGTAATATATATTATTCTTAACTAATATAAATCTATATTACACATAAATTATCGATCTGTTAGCATTATGACATTCTATATTAAGAGCATATTCTAATACTTTTTAAAGAGGCAGAAAAATTTCAACAACAAGTAGGGTTTGGTAACATCTCTTCCTCTGATATCAAATATCCACCTAGATTTTGTGAATAATAGGAGAAAATTTTTAAATTAACTCTGCTAATTCTTCTTTAGAAGATATTATAGCATTGAATAAAGAAAATAAAAGAAACAGAAAGAGCAGAGCAGCCTGAGACAGGATCCTTCTGGTCTCCATCTGTGCCCTAGAGCTAAGGCTATCCCACAACCCTCCATAACTAAATCCTGATTAAGAGAGCTGGTATTCCTGGATTGCTCTCACTCCTATGATCAGAGGCTCACAAACCCACTGAAGGGAAAATATCCACTCAGAGATAGCAAGACCAATTAAACCAGAAATAAACAGATGTCAAGAGGCAAGGGGAAGAATCTGAGAAACAGAAACTAAGGCTACTTGGCATCATCAATACCCAGCTCTCTCACCACAGCAAATCCTGGATACCCCAACACACCTGAAAAGCAAGATTTGGATTTAAAATCATGGCTCCTGAGGATGATAGAAGAATTAAAATGGACATAAATAACTCTTAAAGAAACACAGGAGAACAGGGGTGAACAAGGAGAAACCCTTAAAGAGAAAATACAAAAATCCATGAAAGAATTATAGGAAAACACAACCAATGAGGAGGAGAAGGAATTGAATAAAACCATCAAGGATATAAAAATTCAAAATAGAAACAATAAAGTAATCATAAAGGAAGACAAACCTAGAGATAGAAAGTCTAGGGAAGAGATCAGGAGTTATATATGCAAGCATCACCAACAAAATACAAGAGATAGAGAATCTAAAGAGTAGAACATACCATGGAAAACATTGACACTATAGTCAATGAAAATGCAAAATGCAAAAATCTCCTAACACAAAACATACAGGGAATCCAGGACACAATGAGAAGGTCAAACCTAAGGATAATAGGTATAGAAGAGGTTGAAGATAACCAACTTAAAGGGCCAGTAAATATCTTCAACAAAATCATAGAGGAAACTTCCCTAACCTAAAGGAAGAGATACTCATAAACATAAAAGAAGCCTACAGAATTCCAAATAGATTGGACCAGAAAAGAAATTTCTTCCATCAAAACACCAAAATGCATGAAAACAAGAAAGAATATTAAAAACAGAAAGGTGAAATGGTCAAGTAACATATAAAGGAGACCTATCACAATTACACCAGAATTCTCAACAGAGACTATGAAAGCCATAGGATGCTGGGCAGATGCCATACAGACCCTAAGAAAACACAAATGCCAGCCCCTGCAGGCTACTATATCCAGCAAAATTCTCAATTAACATAGATAGAGAAACCAAGATATTCCATGACAAAACCCAATTTACAGAATATATTTCCACAAATCCTGCCCTACGAAGGATAATACATGGAAAACCCCAACACAGGAGGGAAACTACACCCTAGAAAAAACAAGAAATTAATCTTCTTTCAACACCCCAAAAGAAGAGAGACGCATGAACATAATTCCACCTCTAACAACAAAAATAGCAGGAATCAATAATCACTATTTGTTAATATCTTTTAGCATCAGTGGGCTCAATTCCCCAATAAAAAGACATAGACTAACAGACTGGATATGCAAACAGGGCCCAGCATTTTGCTGCATACAAGAAATGCACCTCAGTGACAAAGACAGACACGAACTTAGAGTAAAAGGCTGGAAAAATTTTTTCTAAGCAAATGGACCCAAGAAACAAGCTGGTGTAGGCATCTAATATCAAATAAAATTGACCTTCCACCGAAAGTTACCAAAAATGATAAGGAAAGATACTTTGTACTCATCAAAGGAAAAATATAGCAAGATGAGCTCTCAATTCTGAACATCTATGCTCCAAATGCAAGGGCACACACATTCATAAAAGAAACTTTCACTAAAGTTCAGAACACACAATGCACCTCACACAATAATAGTGAGAGAATTCAACCCTCAACTCTCATCAATGGACAGAACATGGAAACAGAAACTAAAAAGAAACACAATGAAACTAGCAGATGTTATGAGCCATATGGATTTAGCAGATATCTATAGAATATTTCATCCTAAAACAAAAGAATATACATTCTTCTCAGCACCTCATGGCGCCTTCTCCAAAATTGACTATATAAATGGTCACAAAACAGGCCTCCACAGACACAAGACTGAAATAATCCCATGCATCAGATCACACAAACAAAGGCTCATCTTAAGTAACAACAAAATGACAGAAAACCACATACACCTAGTTGATCAATGCTCTACTCAATGATACATTGGTCAAAGATGAAATAAAGAAAGAAATTAAAGATTTTTTAGAACTTAATGAAAATGAAAGCACAGTATACCTTAACTTATGGGACACAATTAAAGCAGTACTAAGAGGAAAACTCATAGCTTAGAGTGTCTGCAAATAAAAAGTGGGAAGAGCATACACTAGTTGCTTGACAGCACACCTGAATGTTCTAGAACAAATACATCCAAAAAGCAAATACACCCAAGAGAAGTGGATGGCAGAAAATAATCAAACTCAGGACTGAAATCTTCCAAGTAGAAACAAAGGGAACTATACAAATAATCAACAAACCCAGGAGCTACATTTTTGAGAAATGAGCAAGATAGATAAACCCTTAGCTAGATTAACCAGAAGGCACAGAGGCATTATCCAAATTAACAAAATTACAAATAAGAAAGGAGACATAACAACATGAACTGAGGAAATTCAAAAAATCATCAGATTCTACTACAACAGCCTATTCTCAACAAAACTGGAAAATCTGGATGAAATGGACAATTTTCTAGACAGATACCAGGTACCAAACTTAAATCAGGATCAGATAAACCATCTGAAGAGTCCCCTAACCCCTGAAGAAATAGAAGCAGTCATTAAAAGTCTCCCAACCAAAAAATAAAGCCCTGGACTAAAACCATCCCTTGGAAAAAAGGCCGCATTTCAACAAATGGTGCTGATTCAACTGGTAGTCAGCATGCAGAAGAATGCAAATCAAGCAATTCTTATTGCCTTGTACAAAGATCAAGTCCAAGTGGATCAAGGACCTCACATAAAACCATATATTCTGAAGCTAATAGAAGAAAAATTGGGTGAGAGCCTAGGATACATTGACACGGGAAATTGTCAACAGAACACCAATGACTTATGGTCTAAGATCCAGAATCGACAAATGGGACCTCATAAAATTGCAAAGCTTCTGTAAGGCAAAGGACACTTTCAATAGGACAAAAGGGCAACCAAGAGATTGGGAAACGGTCTTTACCAGTCCTACATCTAGTAGAGGGCTATTTAATGTATATTAAAAAACTCAAGATGTTATACTTCAGAAGTGCAAATAATCCTACTAAAGGCTGGGGTACAGAGTTAAACACAGAATTCTCCACTGAGCAATATTGAATGGCTGAGAAGTACCTAAAGAAATATTCAACACCCTTAGTCATCAGGGAAATGCAAATGAAAACAACTCTGCGATTCCACCTCACACCAGTCAGAACAGCTAAAATCAAAAACTCAGGTGACAACAGATGCTGTCAAGGATGTGGAGAAAGAGGAACACTCCTCCATTGTTGGTGAGACTGCAAACTGGTACAACCATTCTTGAAATCAGTCTGGTAGTTCTTCAGAAAATTGGACATAGTACTACCTGAGGACTGAACTATACAACTCCTGATCATATACTGGAAAGTTGCTCCAACATATAACAAGGACATATGCTCCACTATGCTCATAGCAGCCTTATTTACAATAGTCAGAAGCTGGAAAGAACCCAGATATCCTTCAACAGAGGAATGGATAGAGAACAACTGTAACATTTACACAATGGAGTACTATTCATCTTTTAAAAGCAATGACTTCATGAAATTCTTAGGCAAATGCATGGAACTAGAAAATATCATCTTGAATTAGGTAACCCAGTCACAAAAGAACACATATGATATGTGCTCACTGCTAAGTTGATTATTAGCCCCAAATCTTGGAATACCCAATATACATTCACAAGCCATACGGTGCTCAAGAAGAAGGAAGACCAAATTATGGGTGCTTCATTCCTTCTTAGAAAGGAGAACACAATATTTAAGGGAAGTAGAGAATGGGAGGGACTTTGCAGGAAAAGAGGAGGGGGAAGGTTCAAAGGTGGCTGGAACAGGTATGTGAGGAGACATGAATGATATACAGAGGTGTGTAGCAAGTGGGAATGGAGAACTGGAGTTAGCCACCAGCAATTCCCAGATGTCAGGAAAGCAAGAGACTCACAGTACCTAAAAGGGATAAGATTAGCTGAAAAATCCTAAGGAAGGGGAGGGAGAACCTCATCCAGAGGTTAGACAAGGCCCCAAGTTGTGGGCTTGTGCCACCCACATTTCTCAAATTTTTAACCCAAAATTGCTTCTGTCTAAAGGAAATACAGTGACAAAGAATAGAATAGAGACTGAAGGAAAGGTCATCCAGAGACTGCTCCACCTGGGGATCCATCTCATATATAGCCACCAAACCTAGTCATTATTGCTGATGCTAAGAAGTACTTGCTGACAGAAGCCTGATATGGATGTGTCCTGAGAGGCTCAGCCAGAGCCTTACTGATACAGATGAGGATGCTTGAAGCTAACCATTGGACTGAGCACAGGGGCCCCAATGGAGGAGTTAGAGAAAGGACTGAAGGAGCTGAGGGGGTTTGCAACTCCATAAGAAAAACAACAAAATCAACCAACCAGACACCCCAGGGAGTAAACCACCAACCAAAGATTACACATGGGGGTTGGGGGACCCATGGCTTCAGCCACATATGTAGCAGAGGATGGCGTTGTCTGGAATTAATAGCACAAGTCTTTGGTCCTGTGAAGGCTAGATACCCCATTGTAGGGAATGTCAGGGTGGTGAGGTGGGATTGGGAGCATCCTCATAGAGCAAGGGGAGGGAAGATTGGAGACAGTGGAACCAGGGAAATGGGATAACATTTGAAATGTAAATACTTTAAATATACAATAAAAAAAAGAAAAGAAAAGATACTTACAGTGTGGAAACATAGTTGTACTCTTCATATTTTCTCCCAGCCTACTAAATCAAACAATATTGTTTGTGTTATATTATCATTTCCCTTCTACCAGGCCACCATTAAATGTTTGAAATTATTGACCCATAATAAATTAATGCACCATAAAACATTTATTACCTTTGCCCTAATTACTTTTCTATTGTTGTGGTAAGACACAATTACCAAAGCACCTTAGAGAAGCGACTTATGGTTTCAGAGTTATAGTACATGACCATTGTGGCAGGGAGCCATATGGCAAGCATGATACTAGAGCAATAGCCCAGATGTCCACATTTTGAGACACATCATGAAACAGAGAATGAAATCTAGTGGGAATGGCTAGGAGTTTTTAGAACCCCAAAGATAACCCCTAGTGACATACCTTCTCCAACAAGACCTTATTTCTAAATCCTTCCCAAGCAGTTCCACCACCTAGGCATGAAGTATTCAAATATATGAACCACCATAATTCTAATACCATGGAACTTCTTGTCTTTAGGTTATAGTTAGAGGACTCCTTATTTAACGTGCTTGCTTGCTAGGATACTTTGGGTAAGATCCTCATGCCAAAACACAACATTCATTTCTATTTCCTTTTCACTTTATAATCATAAGCTGAAGAAAGTTTGGTCTGATATTTTCACTCTAAATACATTGTGACTGTGACCTATTAGGCATGGAATTGTTCATTTATAACAACATGACAACATACATAATGATTAATAGCTACTGTACAAACTAACTTGGATACAGACAATATTTGCAAGAGGACAATTTACCCTCAGATAACATCATGTAAATGAAGTTGCTTATAAGATTGATCGTAAAGTAGTAAGTCGTTGGAGAGATTCACATTTTCTTAAACAAAAAAAATTGTAGAACATGCTCATCATCATATATTTGCACACATGCCTATATAGCCCTTGTACCCTATCTCTAATGCTAACAGGTGCTGAAAGTTTTAAAGCAAATACTGGTAGTTAGATGTGCTCCCTGCTGAAAAACAGTTTGGATATGTCTCTCATGTACTTTTCATGACAGATTTAAGACACATTAGACAGAAAACGGAAGCAAAATCTTTCTCACAATCGTTATAGAAGTCACTAATTCCTTCTACCCTACTGATTTATAATCTACGTAGTTATCATTATGTATGACTCTTCTTGTTTTTAATCTTCCTATTATCTAAATATGTCAAAGACAATAAATGTAAAGGAAGAGAGTGACTTATTAAAATAAAACCAAACCACAGCCCTGTCTCAAATGGTGAGGCTGGCCAGCATATGCAACTAATTCTCACAATGGCATTCCGGAAAACCGATGACAAGATTGGGACTCTGGGCTAGCCCCAGGGCAGTCAGCAGTGGTAGACTGGTACACAAGGCCTCATGTGTAAAGTTTCTGAACTGACATAAAGCTTAATGGAAATGAACCTTGACGATGTGGCCAATCGAGTGTAAGTGACATCCTGCTTGGCATGCCCTGATGATTTTTTTTCCTTTCCTCTCTTGAAGGCACATAATGTTTCCTATGGGAAATTCAGGCTTAGAATGCCATTGTGTGCATAGATAGGAAATTGTCCAACACAGAACCGGATATCAGCAAATTAAGGACCTTCTGAATCTCACATTGTAATATTAATAAGCACCCAATGAGACGTGTAGGTTGCATTTTTGGTTTCATCTGGCACAATAATGATAGATGGGAATTTTTATAAAAATTAAAACACGAAAACTCAGATAACAATAAAATAAGTACCAGTTATTTTACTTTACATGCTTATTTATTACAGTGAAATGCTGTTACCTCAATGGGAAATAAAGAAAATAAAAAGACCCTCTGTACTTGTTATTAGGGATCTGAAATTCTGTGAAAAAATATGATATATAAGATAATAATCATAATAATTTTGATAACTAATATTACCTAGGAATTATATAGATAGACATATTTGAAAGAAATTTAATGAAGGAGCAGTGAACTAAACTTGATTTTGTTCTTTCAGTAGGACTAACCATCTTCTATGAGAAGATGATAAGATCGGAGGGTGATTATTATTTTCTCTACTTCCTTTGGGTTGCTTTTCTCATCATGACTAAACCTATTAACTTTGTTATATCTTTGTTAATGGACTCTTGGTGTGAGAAGCTTAAACTAAAGGTAATCCATGAAATAGCCTGAGTCTGATTGGTGGACTATATATAGGCAAAGAACAAGTGAGGAAGCTACTCCAGGCACATTTTTCTCCACTAGATTGAATCAATACCTTTTCAGTTCGAAAATGTTAATAAAACTTAGTAGGCATTCATGAAAGGTGTAGTATGTATTTTGATAGGTGGTAGAAACGAAAAGCATAGACAGAACAGGAAATAAGACACACTTGGAGCTGGATAATAATACTTCAGTAAAAGATCTTCAAAATAAATTTGGTAAGCTTAGATGGACCAGATAGGTGGGGGTGGTGACAGAATTTCGGATTCATCTAAGTGGTACAATTCACCAGAGTAAGTAGTAAATGGCTGAATTTCCATTTCTTTCCGTTGGTGTTTAGAAAAAGCTGAGCAGGTATTATTTACATCTTTAGGAACTGTCATTGTTTGAATAGATTGTCTTTGAAAGTTTGGCCCTTAGGGTGTGGTGGTATTAGGAGGCGTGGCCTTGTTGGAGTAGTTGTTGCCTTGTTGGAGGAAGTGTTTCACTGTGGGGGGTGGGGGATTGAAGACTTCCTCTTGCTCAAACTCTGCCCAGTAAAGAATTCCAGGCTCCTGGCTGCCTTCAGATGAAGTTTTAGCACTCTTGTTTTAGACCATGTTTGCCTGCACACTGCCATGCTTCCCACAGTGATGATAATTGACAAAACCTCAGACACTGTAAGCCAGCTCCAATTAAATGTTCTCCTTATAAGAGTTGCCTTGGTTATGATATCTCTCCACAGCAATGAAAGCGTAAGACTGGAATACACACACACAGACACACACACACATACACACACACACACATACACACACACGTGCCACACCATGAGATTGAAAGAGAGTAAGGAGAGGTTATACTATGTGAGAGGTTTTAGAGAGAGAAAAGAGAAGGCAGAAATGATGTATCATATTATAATATCGAAAATAAAATTATATCTTCATTTTTTGAAAGATTGGAAGCTTTGGAATAATTATATAACAATCACGTTTTATTTTTATCAACAATAAAATTAATTTTAACACTGACACAATGGAACCAAAGTAGTAGAATATTCAGGTTTTTAGTAGCCAAAACATCTAGGGTAAAAATTGACTATGTCTTTTCAGGGTTTTATTTCTATTGCCTTACATAAAATTTATGTCTACATTCTGTGTTTCTGGAAACCTACCAAAGGAAATTCTGCATAGAAATTAAAATTCTGTCTTAACTATTCAGTCATTTTCCATAGTTACTGTAAAAAAGCACAAGGGACAACTTGAGGTTTATTCAAGAGACTATGTCATAACCCAGTGCAGTGTTGAGTTTATTTGAATTAATGAAGATTAATTAACACAATAAATACCATCAATACTGTCTATTCAAGTAAGGATCACATGTGATCTGACACAGGATGCAAGAAAAAGTATCAAAATAATTTCTATATTGAGGAGTATGAGCATGTTGAATGTCCCTATGGGTCAGGTACTGGATGTACCAATGATAATGTGAGATGCTCTAAATAAATGAACTTATGTCACCACAATGTAGATAGCTTAGTTGCAAAATCATCACTGGCTTAAATTTGGTTTAATATTTATAATTTTAATCTAAGCCTCATTTCTATAATAGCTTTGACAATAACTCAAGTTATTTTTTTCTCAGTTATTTTTTTTTTGTAGTTAGTCTATGTATACATATTTGAGTGGCTTTTTTTGAAGCAAGATCTTATGCTAGTTGCAAGTTTACTAAGTGGTGGCATCTTTCTCTACTTCCAAGTGTTAATTATACAACTTGTATGCGTCTGTAAGATAAGAATTTGTAATTGCTATATTTGTTTCTACTTACAAAATATGGTATGATTTAAAACATACATAATATTGGTATTGTTTTATTTCATTGGGCATTATCATATGAAGTTTTTTATTGACTTTTATATTTTCAGTAACTGATTAAAATACATAATTTGAGTGATACTAATAAATCTCATAATTTAAATTTTATATCATATCCATTATTTGTTTACTCAAATTTGTGGGGTATTTTTTTACGGCTAAGTTATTTCGATAATGTACTTTCAAGCTAATTTTGAGTTGTCTTTTTTATCTAGTCAAAGGAAAATTTGTAGTCTTCAGTGACTTTAGACTTTCTCGGTGGATTACTAGTATTTGAGCATAGATATTTATAAATAATCAGATGCCATAGGAATGCACTTAATAAAGCAGTTGCTGAGGATCTGGCATAGCTAGTGGGTCACTGAAGAATCTTTCAAGTTGACCTGGGCTTGTATCGTTGCCCTGAGACTTAATGACTTTACAGCCTCAAAACACTAGATGATTTGTGAGCTATCGGCTCTGTTCGAATATCAGTTGTCAAAGACAATTTGACTCCTGGGCCTTATAGATTGTACATTCATCAAACTATCCATTTCCTTTCTGACTGTATGTACCTTGGCCTCATATATAGCAGCTAAGAGAATACATAAGAAAATATCTTCCAATATGTGGGAAGGTACTAAGGCGACTGCTGACACGTTTACATATAGCCTAATGTCAAAACTGAATCTTCATAGTGATCATTTAATTTGATTAAATAAAAAGAACTATTTGGAAGAGAAAAGATTTAAACCACTAAGAGGGGATGTGTGTGATTTTGTACAATGCCCTTAGTTTCTCTGGGCCCTACCCCTTTCTTTAAGTGACAGCCACGTTTCTTGTTGGTCTAATATCTGACTACCTCACTTTAAGCTCTAATAACATGCAAGTTAACATTCTAATACATTAGTTAATTGTGAATAATAATATTTTAGGAACGAGTCTTTTATACATTGTTAAATTCAATTACAATGTAAATAAGTCAAAGTATGTAGTTCCTGTATCACCTATATTCAAAATTAAATTAGTTTAATCGCTTCCTGAACACCAACCATAGTTGAAGCCAGCAGTAGGGATTTCAGTGTTCTACAATGTCAAATACCAACCCCAGGAAACCAAATTTGTTCAGTTTTGTAATTACTTTTTGAGTGTTAAATGATTCTATTAAATGAAGTTCCACAAATTAAGTATTGAAATGAACTGACCTAAACAACAAGCTGAATGTGCCCGAGGCATCAAACAGGTTTCTACTTTATTTTTATTCCCTTTCATTTGTGAGAATGATACGACAGAAGAGTCTTCAGTGATTTTTGAATACTAAATAAATTAGTCATGCCTGGGATGGCATTTCAATCATCCTCAGTGAGCAGACTCTGTCCTCAAAGATCACCTGCTCGTGGCTTTTCTGAGAACTGGAACAAGCTGGGATGAAGTGGTGACAAATGCCAAGCAATTCAGGACAGCCTGGTACTCAGAGGACAAATATGGGGCTATGCCATGTGAGAGCTGGAGCTCACACAAAGGCCTCTGTTCTCGGAATGCCCCACATTCATCCACTTTTTTGGGACAAATGGGACGACAGTGGGGGAGATGGAAAGAGAGAGACAAACTCTACCCTGAATGAAGCATAGCCGCGTGCTGGTACCTACGCTAATTCTCCCTATGTTCCTTATTCCACTTAAGCAATTGTGGAACTTTTGGGAAATAGATCATTCTCCATGCAGTAGAAATTATTTAGGAGTCTGAATAAATTACATAAAGAAGCCAACACCTCTAATTTATAGGGCGGTAGTAATTAACTAACACATTCTTACACTTAAATGTTGGATATTATTTGTATAAAACACTAGTTTCATGGTAACATTTTCTGACATGTATACAAAGGCATTATGATCACATCTGTCCATTTTAAAAAAATATATAAATCATGGACTCATGTAGTACATGTTGGCCTTGAATTCTTTACGTAGTGGATGATGACCTTGAACTTCTGAGCATCTTGTCTCCACCTTTCAAACTTCTCTCTGATCCTCACATCTCCATCCGCTGCGTGCTAAATTACAGGAACGTGCCACCATGAACAGTGTAAGTGATTCTGGGGATCAAACCTAGGGCTTCACGTACACTGAGTAGGCACACAGCAGAGCTGTACTCCCTTCACCTTTCCTGCCCGTCCTTTTTCTCCTCATCCTGACTGCAATTCTCCTTTTCCCAAGGTCTACTTGCTTCTGCATTTTTTTTTCCTCTTAGGCTAGATTCTACTAAGGTTAAAAATTTATGAGCTTGGTCAGTTCTGGTTGGTACATGCCTTAAATCCCAGCACTTGGGAGGCAGAGGCAGAGGCCAGTCTGGTACACAAAGCGATTCCAGGACAGCCAGGGCTGTTATACAAAGACACTTTTTCTCAAACAAACAAACAAACAAACAAAGACCCATTAAAAATTTGTAAGCTTGATGACATCTGTTTGTTTTGTGCCTTTTAGACAGGGATTAAATGTGTAAAGAACTCACTGGGAGTTTGCTACTAGAAGCTTTATGCTAACTTATATTTTACTCTACTGAATCTTAGTGAATCTTGGTTTTCTCTGGTCCTTGGTGTATACTCAGTTTTAAGGTTAAGTTCAATTTGTTTTCCTTTGTTCCCTCTTCTCCCAGCTTTAACTGTCAACAAGACAAAGCCTAGACTCTAGCCCTAGACTCACCTGTAAAGGATGTCTCAGTCGATGGATTGCCCAGATAAGAATGTTCTGTAGGGAAATGTATGGGTATTGTATGATTATAGGATCTAGACTGCTGAAGACAAAACCATTCTCATCCAGAAAGCTGGCTAGCATGAAGTTGTGAGCTAGCTTGCTACAATCAGTGTTCCTCAATGGTTTTGGCTTCCAGGTCCTGCTTGAGTTCCCTCCCTGACTTCCTTCAGCAATGGGCTGCAACCTGTTAACTGAAATTAACTCCCCTGCCCCCAGGCTTATGATTGTCAACCTGTGAGTTGCAACCCCTTCTGGAGCCAAATGACCCTTTTACAGGGGTTGTATATCAGATATCCTCTATATCAAATGCTATTTATAAAAGTAGCAAAATGGCAGTTATGAAGTAGCAGTGAAAATAATTTTATGGTTCAAGATTACCACGATTATCACAACCAAATGGACTGATTAAGGGGCTGCAGAATTAGGAAGGTTGAACTCTAAGGCACTTTTGGTCATGACATTTGGAATAGCTTCAGGAAGAAATTAGAGCAGTCCCTTAAGGAAACCTATCCTTAGAAAGATCACATTGCTGTTGAGTTTCCATAGAATATCAGAAGGGAGTTAGCAGTAAAATCTAATATATATGGGTTCATTAGTAATGTGTTGTTAGTTTCTTTAGAAAATGAATTCTTGCAGTCAGAGAAAAGGCTATGAAATAACTCAATCTTGTTATTTGAGAAACATCGGATGGAAAATTTGAAAAGACAGGCTGAGGATTACAAAATAGACTATTCTTCCCAACTGAACTCCAACCCTCCAACTGTTGTCCTTATTTGCTCAAGAAAGAGAAAGGGATGCCATAGACGTATGCTGGGGGTGCATAGCTAGTAAGGAACGAATTTGAATTCCAACATAAATTCCAGTACCAAAGTTCAACCCTTTTCAACCAGTTAGACTTCTGTCAGTGTTCAAGATTCCCAGGCCCCTCAAACAAACTCATGCTTTTATACCTTCACACTGAAGCTCAGAACAAGGGATAATAAAAGGAGGGTACAGTTTGTATTAGAGGTATTTTTGTGTGCTTAAGACTGACCATCCAAGTTTCAGTTTTAAGAAGTGACCTTTTGAATAGGTATCTGGAAAAAAGTCTTCACAGTGCCAGGGCATAATATAAGACTCTAGTAACCTTGAGAGCTTCTGTTTCTGTTAGCAGGGAGGCCTTTGTCGCCTGGAATCATTGATTTCAATTACCTAACTTCCTTTTGCTGTCTGTGTAGTGGAGGAAACCACTGAATTTCTCTGATCCTCTAGCCTAGCGCACCCCATTTCCTTCTGCAAAAAGACACATTTGTAACACCAACCTCCTCGGTTTATTGGACGAGATAAAACAGTCCACTTTGAGTGATGACGCTTCTAGCATTAGGAGTGTCCTCCAATCTCATCATGAAGGGACATTAGGGGCGATGAGTCGAAGCTGGTCCAGGAGTGCATGTACTTTTATATTTCTATAAGTGGGAGGGGCTGTTTCTACTGTGAGACAATGTGATCAGTAATAAAAAGGGGGCAGGACATGGAACAAAAGGCGCATGCTCAGGAGGTGAAGCGCCCTCCGATTTTCTATTGTGGTTCCTGGTTCTATTGTGTCGGGAAGCGTTCGTGAACCCCAAAAGACCACCAAGGAGCTGATTCTGGTGCGAACGCGTTGGGATATTTATTCACAAGCTCGAGCTTGGGCCACAAGCCTTCTCTGACAGTAGAATGGGAGGGTGCATGTGAAAAAAATAGGGAGTTGAGCCTGGAGTGTATCTAATTGAATAACTGTTGTACTCGGACTGGTAAACGCTCTGAAGCAAGACCATATACAATCACGAACAGTCTGAAAGCACTTCTGGAACAGTTAGACTCATTTTTGATTAACTGTTACTAGGAAGTAGCTAGGGAGTAACTCTAGTCAGAGACAAGCCCTGGGGTCCTTCCTGGTATTTGAGTACATCTTGGGCTCTGCTGTAGGTCAAGTTCTCAGGCTTTTTCTTTTACTTTTTCCTTTACGATGGCAACCGGTTACAAGACGCAGTAGGTTTGGTCTATCAGTTCAAGTTTTGGCAAAACAGAACATGTCCACAATGTGCATTAATGAGGATTAAAAACAAAATCACAACTCACTTGCAATACAATTATACTAGGATTACATTGACTAAAGTAGTTTTGGAGAGGCTCTGAGCATAGAAGGAGGTTGGGAAAATGAGCTACAGGTAAATCTATTCTGGTATTATCTGTGTTGTAACCAAAGGAGTGCAGCACATTCTTGACAAAGGACTCATTCTAGTTGCAGTACTAACAAGCAGCTCTGCCCTTCCTACAACATGCCGTCCACTATGTGTTTTGCTTCTTAAAAAATAGAGGACCTACACAGTGGAGTCAATATGAGCCCATTTATCTAAAAATTATATTTAAGTAATTATTATGTCTTCAACTTTTGGGGCCATTTCTAAGGCATCTGGTATAATGCATGTGAATTCATATGATGTTAAAATGAGAAAAATCAGGACAGCCTTTAGTATCCCCTTCATCTTACAACATTTAAAAAAGAAAGCATCAAGAGAAAGACAGGCAATTACAGTTCAACTTGTAGCAGCAACTTTCTAAGTTCCCTCTTAGATCCCTTCCCTATTCTCTGTACTTGCTTCAGGGTTGTCAGGGGAATCCTCAGGCACTGGTTTCACTATTTGTCAGAGAATGCAATTTAGAGCATACAGAGTAGAGCTCCATGGTGTTTAATTTCCCAAACTAAATTCAACAACTAGTTTAATAAGTGCATTTAAGCACATAAATTTGACGTTTGCAGTTGGATTCAATTAAATGTTTATTTCTCCAACCAGACATGCTCACAATAGACGTACACCAGAAGAGTGATTTGGGACGAGTAGGTCTTTTGTGACAGACTTTTTTGTCACTAGTTTTTTATGGAGATAAGCTAATATTGTAAAAGTATGTGTTTCTGGTAGCCCCTGTTTGAAATGTGGACAAACTTCTGAGCATGCAGTTCTCTAGGAGTTTGTGCCTAACTGTGCTCAGTGAATCTTAATTTGCCAAAAGCGATCACATTGTCACAGTTCCTCTCAATGACAGACAGAGCAAAGGTACCTGAGTAGGAACAAAGGTCTAGTTCACTACTTACAAGAATTCTGCAAGTCTTTTTTATGGGTCCAGGCTTCCATCAGATTTATGAGAAGGGCCAATCTCCAGGATTGGCAATGAGCCTCGTTTTCATCCTGTCATTATTTCTGAGCAAACCCATAGGCAAATTTCTATACAAAAAGATGTCAAATAATTTACTGCACATTTATGAATACAATTTGGATGGAAATATGAAGAAATTAAAATAACATATACATTTACAAGGAGTTAAGAGGATAACTGTGAGTATTCAGTGGGGGACTAATTCTAATGTAATAAACCGGATAAATGATGTGGTGTTTCTTACATGGTTTGAGAATATACAAATCCATTCACTGTAATAAGCTAAATTATATCTGATAAATATAAGGACATTTTCAGCATTTCATGTATGCTTTATACATGTTCCATATGAATCATGAAACAGCATTTTAAAAACTATATATGGGTATTCTCATATGTAAAAAAATGATTAATCTTCACATGTATAGATTCATAGCTGGTTTATCAGACTGCACTGGTTACAATTAACTGCATATTCTAGGCTCTGGAGTGTGTATTTTTCTTACTGAATTCAATTTGTCTCCCTTCGTTTGTTGGGTAGACACTGTTGTAAAACCTATAGGAAAAATGTGCACCGAATCCAGCCTGAGAGATCTGATCTGAGAAATCTAAATGCAAGTCAGAGAGAGGCCTGGACAGAGCTCTGCTCCTGACAGCTGCCCCCAGACTCCAGGGAGCAGGTGCTGTAATCACCAATCCCATAAAGAGAATTCACAAGGGGAGGTGCTTTCTGCTCAACCAAGAAAAGAAAGGACCTGATAACCATCCCCCCAACCTAGCTTCCTCCAACTAGGACAAGTCTATCCTTCAATGATGGCTAAAGCTCTTAATAGAGAATATGGAAGACCCCACAGTCCGGAGGGAAAAAGGGGCCTCATACAATGCGAATCTGCCCTTGGGCAAATCTACTTTACATAGTCATGGTAATTATTTTGTATGATTATGCCTCTTTAATTATCGTTAGTATTAGCACATTTAATACAGGAAAACAAGTGTTTTCTTTTCCCTCTCATCGACACTACTATAAATCATATAATATCCATTCAGAAATCAACAGTAAACACTGTTCCTGATTAAAGTTCCTGAATTTTGTTGCATCACCTGTTTTTTTCTTTTCTTTCTGTGTTTGGTTTTGCTTTATTTTCACTGTAAACAAGAAAACTCACCTTCATTTCCCTATATATTATTTAGCATCTGCAGCCTTATATAAAGCTAGACAATACGATATGTATGAAATGAGTGATCAGATGTTGCATAAGAAAGATAGGAGATTATTGTTATGTAAATAATTTTTCTGCAGCTTTACAGATGAATCTCTTCATGCAATTGCTTATAAAATTAAGTTTCTAGACAATGAGTAGGCTTACCTGAAACGCTCTGAATACGGTAAATCAATTCATGTTTAATTATCTAGGAAACAACTTTGTTCTGATTAAATGTAGCTCTTAAAATCTGAGGCCTTACTTTCTACAACATCTGTAACCACTGCTAATTAATGTAGGTCCTGGCAGGCCATGGGTAAGTAGGCATTAAACACTGCCTGTTGGTATAGGGCATAGGAAAGTCTCCTGTTTCAGCAAATGAGAGGAGTTCACCTTTGGAGACAGCTCTCTCCTGTGCTGTGGTGACTGAGGCCCTACATTTGCAAATTGATAAAGGTGAGTTTTGGTTTGAAGAGGGACAACAGAAAAAGAGAGAGAGGAGGGAGGGAGGGAGGGGGGGAGGAGAGAGAGAGAGAGAGAGGGGAGAGAGAGAGAGAGAGAGAGAGAGAGAGAGAGAGAGAGAGAGAGCTTTGCGCAAAAGCATAGCTGCACATGCCCAAAATAAAACACGCTGCCAACTATTTTACCCTGAGCTTTGTTCTGGAGGCAAGTCTTTAATTCTTTAATTTTCACTGTCTCCTTTGGGTCTGGTTTGGCTCCAGGCTGCTGAGTTACAGAATATCTTTTTCTCACTTTCCATTCTGACAGGACCTGGACATCCTTTCTTCTGTTTGCCCCACACCTGCTCTCTGCTGTCTGGAGCCCATCTGTCTACAGCACTGTCTAGATAGGTCTCCCATGGGTATATAGCGTGGGTCCGCAGTGCTTCAGAAGCAAATCAATTACAGAAGTCTGAGAATCTATTCAGGTTGTAGCTGCTAGCATATTTCCTCATAGAAAATCGTTCATTTCTGTTGTCAGCTGTGAGAGCTAAAGGCTTTTACTTTCTTGAGGAACCCTATCTGCTTGCAACCCCGTGTTCCCTGGTACTACGAAGAGCAGAAGACTGCGTTCTTTAGACAATAACGTGTACTTACCCTAAAATTTACTGTAATTTCAGTTTCTTTGGACTAGTGACGATAGGCTCAGATGGTATACTATTCCAAGTGCCTTTCATTCAAATATTCTTTTTGCAAAGTTAATACAAGCCACCTAGTAGGACTCTTAGAGGCCATTGTTTTTCATCTTCCCTCTTATTAAAACATGGATACCCACTCCTGTGACCAGGGGAAAGATAAGATCCCGAGAAAGAGAGCTTCCTTTGACTTTCTATAAGAGAAAAAACACTGTCCATTGCAACCTACCAGCATCAGTAGAAAAGCCGATATGCCCACTTTAAGTAAGACAGTAGGACGAGTAATGTTCAAATGAGTTTTATATGGAAGATTATTAGACTATCAAATTATCTAATTGGTAGCGTTGCTATTTTGGTCTACTTAGCTACTTCTTAGAATTCCATTTCTACTCAATGTGAAAAGAATATTGTTTAGCTTTTTAAGTTCTTACTTTTTAGAATAGTTAGAACAATTCAACAAAAAGTCATATCAAAGGCATTGATTAACAATGTGCAGCAAATTACAAAGCGATGCTTCCTTTGTGATTACTGCCCCCCAACTAAACAACGGCTGTTTTCATTAATCATCTTCGTTCCTGAGCTTCTGTCTCGCTAATTAACTGTCTCCCACGTTTGAAAGTTTTATGACTGTTTGCTTTATCCTCAGGATGCAGGACTTTTTCAGCCACTACAGCAGGCAGTGAATAGTTAGGGTGATTTCAAATTGCACATTATTAAACCAGGTCATATGCTAGGAGACCAAACAAATCACAACATAAAACTTTTATATTCAGGAGTAGGAAAATTAGAGCATTTTATTGTAACATAGCTTTTTCCTTTCCCCCTTGGAGATATTCTGACCTCTTTTGCAGGGTTGTTGCAATGACTATCTAATAAAAAAGTGTTGGAAAGCACTTGGCAAAAATAAAGTGGGACATAATTGCTTAATAATAATAATAATTAGATTGGAGTCCATTAGCACACAAAACAATCGCCATAATGATAGCAAATAATTTAATTGTTCTGCCTGCTTTTCTTTAGGATTTCATGTTTGGTCTCAGGATGCTGACCCTCCCTGTTTCTGAATGGCTCTTTCTAACTGCAAAGGCATTAACAAGGCTACAAAACTGCTTATAGTCTCTCCATCCCCAATAACATTGTTCTGAGGCTAAAGGCTTATGCTGCGCTAAAGTAGAGTTTGCTGCACAACTTCTCTGGATTGAACTAAGTACTCAAGACAGGGTCCCTTTATCATTAGAAACAGCCATGTTTGCCTTTTGAGTAACTGCGTGCAAAATCTCTCTTTGCCATTACCCATTTTGTAGAACATTCATGACTTACTCTTCTGTTTAATAAAAAAATGTCTGAGTTTCTAGTCCTTTCAGCATGCTTGATACACAAAAATGATTTAAGGTGTACCATGCAATATTTTGATACTCTGTATATTGGCAGTGTTCAAATTAGGGCAGCATATTTATATACTCCAGCATTTGGCAGTTATCTGTGATGAGATCAATGAAGAGTCCTTCTAACTTTTCGGAAAGTTTTGTTTTCTATTTCTTATGGATCTTTTTTGCAATGAGGTCAGAAAGATGGAGACTTATTTTCCATACTGTAATCAATTAACAACACTGCTCCCACCACTGAGAAAAGTAACCAGTACTCATTGAGTGTTTACATATATTCTTGGTTCTATGATAAATGTAAAATGAGCATTCTGTGCTACTTTACAGCAGCAAATCCAGTTCATAAGAGGTCTTAGTTAGATACATGTTCAAAATTATATATATAGAAGGAAGATTCTACTTCAAAAGTTATTTCCACATATGTATGGCCATGATGAGGCTAGGGAGGGCTCAGGGAAGGGTAATTGTCACCAAGCCTGATGACCTGATTTTGATACCTGCAACCCAAATATAATCAACTTTTGCAAGCTGCCCTCTGTCCTCCACTTGCATACCATGTCATACATATGTGCAGACAAATACATATCTGTATGAACTATTTATAAAAAGAATGGTATCTCTGCAAATAAAAATCAGTGCGTTTTTCTCAACCAGCCTAAAAACCTCTGGTCAATTATTTGTAAGAAATCTCATTTTGAATTGTTTTTCCCTACATAACCATGGAACATGAAAGTTAGCATTAGATTCAATGTGTGTAGCAGAGAAAAGTAATAATAAATACGACCGTAATAGCTAATCCCCTAAGCTGCACAGCAGCACACTGGATGAGGATTTGTGTGAATTCACTTATTTCACCTTCAAGGTCATCATCAGAGGCAGGCCCTGAGCAACCTCAAAATTCAATCCAGGTCAGGGGGAAGCTTAGATCAA
Source organism: Rattus rattus (assembly GCF_011064425.1). Taxonomy (NCBI): domain Eukaryota; kingdom Metazoa; phylum Chordata; class Mammalia; order Rodentia; family Muridae; genus Rattus; species Rattus rattus. Next base: position 96,176,942 of record NC_046157.1, on the reverse strand, counting down.
ACTCATAACCTAAGTCAAGTGCTCATAATATTAGTATACGTTTGGATGCATGCGGGTGATTATCTCATGCAAGATACTCCTAAATTCTCTTAAGGCAACAGATAACAATAGCAGTAACAAGAGGGGAACATTCTCTCTATTCTGTATTTTAAGATTCAATCATAGACCAAAAGCATGAATGGGAAACATCCTTATTCCTGAGAAGCATTGTTTCATGGTTTTAATATATTAGTTAGACATGTCCTTATGTCCTTAGGTTAAAATATCTTGCATTCCCCATCTTGTAGGAAAATTTTCATAGAGGGTCATTTATAAATCATTCAGTAACAGATGATGTTATAACTAAAGCAGTGGGAGTTTTGAAACATCTACTTCAGATTAAGCTTGTGTTTATTTCAAAAAGGGCTCTGATCTAGCTTGGATTTTTGGCAGGCTCAACATGAGCACAACATGAACTATTGTAATCAAAGCGCCTTTTTTTTGAAAGTCAAACTTGGAGTATTTCCAGTCCCAATTAAATATCATTTGATGTATTTAGACTTATCTTTTTGTTTTTCATTTTTTTGGACAGAAAAAACTTTCTCATTCTCCTCTCATATTGGTGGTTATGAGAAGTTTATACCTATGATTTTAGAAGTCATGGAAAACTATAAGAAATCCTCATGGCTTTTAAAACTTTTTATAGGAAAAGTTGTAGACATGAAACCCATAGAAAATGTTAAATGTAAATATAGTTATCAAATATACAAATTTAACTTTGCCTTCTTTTTCTAATTGTTTCAAACATGGGAAAATCCAGAATACTGATGATATTGCTTTGTATCTCCTTTGTGGATTGCTTCATTATTTTACAGATGGGACTTACAATTATGTACTAATAAATAACCCATTCCTGATTTAGCCAACCAAAAAGTGTGAGGCAGCAGTCACACCAATGGGGATTACTCAAGGGAAGGCTCTTTAAATGTCTCTCAAGAGAGTTTGTTAACAAAATAATTTATGATTATCTCATACTGTGCATGAATAACCCTCATAAATATGGCACAGTACAATCCAATTAATTATGCATCCTAAATGACTTGATAATTTATGAAATTGTGGGACTCTGTTTAGACTGACTTTGAAAACTGAATACACAATTCAGGAAAAGAAAAGTCACTAACATCAAATTATTAATGTGTTATTTATATATTTATTCATTTTACTGCAGCAGCCCTCTCCTCACACTATGGATTTCTGTATTTTGAGTCAAGTCAATTTATTATACATATTATAGTTTGGTATTTAGATTTGGAGATATTTCTCGCTCAAGTGATTACTTCATATTTTAGCTGAGTTGCATCCTCAGTAATTCATTTGATAGCATTAAACATATAAAGTAAGAAAGTGTGCCTATCTACTAACCAAAACTCCATGTCAGAAAAGAAATGTATTGATTTTAAATTATCAGCAAAACGTTTAATTAATTTACATTTTAGGTGTGAAGGATGAAGAAAGAAACACAAAGCCAGGAAAGGCACAATATTATTTATATTTAAAATGAGAGATGCAGTTATCATCTATCCACCTGTGGCCAAAACTCTACATGACCTTAGAAGGTTTAAAGCCCTGGTTCTTTGAAGGGTCCAAAATTTGTTCATTGCTCTTAGCTATGGAGACAAAAGCCCAGCTGTCTGTGACAGTTTCCATAGCATCTGTGAGGGTGTCTTGCTTTATTCCACTGTTTTGAATTTTTATGACTTGTTTTAGAACCAGTTAATTATCAAAGGAACAATACTTTATGGATGTGTTCCCTTGGTGAAGAGTGGATGAATGGAAATGCCTGTTACGAATACTGAGATAAAGGAGGGAGTTGCTACCAGAACATCTCCTTCTCTCTGTTTATAGACATTTGAGTTTCTTCAGGATTCCATGGGCAGAGTTACTAGAGAAAGGGTAACAAGCCGTCCTTATATCTCAGTTATTTTTCAATGAATATAACCTGTAGAGGCAGTGTGGTAAATTGATTTCCAAATCCAACTCTAATATTCCATAGCTTATTGTTTACATTTCTCTTAAAAATGAAAAGCATTTTAGTTAATGTAATTGTAGATTTATAGAAAGTTTCAATGATAGAGGATCCCATAAACTCAAACCATTTACCCCAATTCTTCTAATAAAATTTTACCTATAATACACTATTAACCTTGAGCCTTGATTTTGTCATAAGTCATAACTAGATGTAGATCTCAGTACCGAGTATTTTTGTTTGTTTTATGTATTCATTTGTATGGGTTTCTGTATAATTTTATATTATTGTACCTATTACTATCAAAAAGATATGGAGTTTTATATCATATGGAGATATAGAGTGTGCTATTTTTAGATTAATGTTTTCCAGTAGATACTTATCATTGATTAGTTGAATTCTGTACCACTGGATAATTTTTCTTTCCTAATACGTTTATTTGCTCAGAAAGGTGATTAAAATATTTAACTTCAATGACTGATTTTCTGCCTCTTTATTTTTACATTTTTTCTTTTATTGGATACTTTTAATTTACATTTTAAGTGTTATTCCCTTTCCCAGTTTCCCCTCCAGAAACCCGCTATACCTCACCCCTCTCCCTGCTACACACTTTATCTCCATGTTTCTTCCTATGAGTATTTTTGTTCCCCATTCTAAGAATATCTAAAGCATCCACAATTTGGTCTTCATTCATCTTGACCTTCATGAGGTTTGTGAATTGTATCTTGGGTATTCCAAGCTTTTGGGCTAATATCCACTTATACGTGGTGCATGCCATGTATGTTCTTTTGGTATTGGGTTACCTAACTCAGGATGATGCTTTCTAGTTCCATCCATTTGCCTAAGAATTTCATGATGTCATTGTTTTTAATAGCTGAGTAATAACCATTGTGTAAATGTACTACATTTTCTGAATCTATTCCTCTGTTCAAAGACATTTGGGTTCTTTCCAATTTCTGGCAATTATAAATAAGATTGATATGAACATAGTGGAGCATGTGCCTTTGTTATATTTTGGAACATCTTTCCGGTATATGCCCAGGAGAGGTATAGCTGGGTCCTCAGATACTACTATGTCCAATTTTCTGATGAACCACCAGACTGATTTCCAGAGTGGTTGTTCTAGCTTGCAATCCCACCAACTATGGAGGAATGGTCCTCTTTCTCCACATCGTTGTCAGTATCTGCTGTCACCTATTTCTTTATTTTGGTCTTAGCCATTTTGATTGGTGTGAAGTGGAATACCAGAGTTGTTTTGATTTGGATTTCCCTGATGACTAAGAATGTTGAATATTTCTTTAGATGCTTCTCAGCCATTCAAATTTCCTCAGTTGAGAATTCTTTGTTTAGCATTGCAGCCTACTTTTAATAGAGTTATTTGATTCTGTGGAAGATAACTTCTTAAGTTCTTTATATACATTAGGTATTATTGCTCTATAGGATGTAGGGTTGTTAAAGATCTTTCCCCAATATGTTGTTTGCTGTTTTGTCCTATTGACAGTGTTCTTTGCCTTACAGAAGTTTTGCAATTTTATGATGTCCCATTTGTCGATTCTTGATCTTAGAGCATAAGCCATTGGTGTTCTGTTCAGGAAAATTTCCCCTATGCCCATGTGTTATAGGCTCTTACCCATTTTTTTCTTTTAATTTCAGTGTATCTGGTTTTACGTGAAGGTCCAAGATCCACTTGGACTTGAGCTTTGTACAAGGCAATAAGAATGGATTGATTTGCATTTTTCTATATGCTGTCCTCCAGTTGAACCAACACCATTGGTTGAAAATGCTCTTTTTGCTACTCGGTGGTTTCAGTTCCTTTGTCAAAGATCACATGATCATAGGTATGTGGGTTCATTTCTGGATCTTCCATTCTATTTCATTGATTTATCTGCTTTTCTCTGTACCAATACAGTTTATGTTTTTGTTTTTGTTTTTTATCACTAGTGCTCTGTAATACAGCTGGAGGTTAGGGATGATGATTCCCCAGGTTCTTTTATTGTTGAGAATAGTTTTCATTATCCAGGGTTTTCAGTTATTCTGAATGAATTTGCAAATTAATCTTTCTAACTCTGTGAGGAATTGATGTGGAATTTTCAGTGATTGTATTGAATCTGAAGACTGTTTTTGGCAAGATGTCTATTTTTACTATATTAATCCTGCCAATCCATGAGCATGGGAGATCTTTCCATCTTCTGAGATCTTCTTTAATTTCTTTCTTCAGAGACTTGAAGTTCTTGTCATAAAGATTTTTCACTTGCTTGGTTAGTGTCACACCAAAATTTGTTAAAGGTATTGGTTCCCTAATTTCTTACTTAGCCTGTTCATCCTTTAAGTAGAGTCAGGCTACTGATTTGTTTGAGTTAATTTATATCCAGCTCCTTTGCTGAAGTTTTTATCAGGTTTAGCAGTTCTCTGGTAGATTTTTTGGGCTTACTTAAGTATATGATCATATCATCTGCAAATAATCATATTTGACTTCTTTATTTCAATTTATATCCCTTTGACCTCCTTTTGTTGTCTGATTGGTCTGACTAGGACTTCAAGTACTGTATTGTATAGGTAGGGAAAGAGTGGGCACCCTTGTCTATTCCCTGATTTTAGTGGGATTGCTTCAAGTTTCTCTCCATTTAGCTTGATGTTGGTTACTGGTTTGATGTATATTACTTTTACTATGTCTAGATATGGGCCTTGAACTCCTTATTTTTCTAAGACTTTTTATCATGAATAGGTATTGAATTTTATCAAATGCTTTCTCAGCATTTAATAAGATAATCATGTGATTTTTTCTTTGTATTTGTTTATATATTGAATCAAGTTGATGGATTTCTGTATATTGAACCATCTCTGCATCCCTGGGATGAAGCCTACTTGATAATGATGAATGATTGTTTAGATGTGTTCTTGGATTCGGTTTTGAAGAATCTTATTGAGTATTTTTGGCATCGATATTCATGAGGGAAATTGGTCTGAAGTTCTCTTTTTTGCTGAATATTTGAGTGATTTAGGTATAAGCATAATTGTGGCTTCATAGAATAAATCAGGTAGTGTTCCTTCTGTTTCTACTTTGTGGAATAGCTTGGAGAGTATTGGTATTAGGTCTCCTATGAAGGTCTGATGAAATTCAGCACTAAATTCATCTGGTTCTGGGCTTTTTTTGGTTGGGAGACTTTTAATGACTGCTTTGATTTCTATAGGGGCTATGAGACTGTTTACATGGTTTTTCTGATCCTGATTAACTCTGGTTCCTGGTAGCTATCTATCAATTTGTCCATTTATTCAGACTTTCCAGTTTTATTGAGTGTAAGCTTTTGTAGTAGGATCTGATGATTTTTTGAATTTCCTCACATTCTGTTGTTTTGTCTCCCTTTTCTTTTCTGATTTTGTTAGTTTGTTAGTTTTGTTAGTTTGGCTCTGTGCCTTCTGGTTAGTCTAGCTAAGTGTATATGTATGTTGATTGCTGTTAAGCTGCTAGTAGTGTATGTTCTCTCCATAAAAATTTTTTTGGGGGGGTCACTTAGAGCTATGTGTTTTCCTCTTAGCCCTGCTTTCATTGTATCCCATCAGTTTTGGTATGTTGTGCTTTCATTTTCATTAAATTTTAAAAACTCTTTAATTTGTTTCTTTATTTCTTTCTTCCTTGACCAAGTTATCATTGAATAAAGTGTTGATCAGCTTCCATGTGTATGTGGGAGTTCTGTTGTTTTTGTTATTATTGAAGACCAGCCTTAGTCAGTGGTGATCTGATAGAGTGCATGGGATTATTTCAATCTTCTTGTATCTGTTTTGTGACTGATTATATGGTCAATTTTGGAGAAGGTACCATGAGGTGCAAAGAAGAAGGTATATTCTTTTGCTTTAGGACGAAATGTTCTATAATTATCTGTTAAGTCCATTTGACTCATAACTTCTATTAGTTTCACTGTGTCTCTGTTTAGTTTCTGTTTCCATGATTTGTCCATTGATGAGAGTGTGGTGTTGAAGTCTGTAAGAACATCATAACATCAGTAATAGTGTCAAGTTTTGGAGCCTCCCATTCAGTGGGATCTGAATTTAGGCCTGTCACTGGATCTCCTTTCCCTCAGGCTCTTTTCCATTTTTGTCACTGCAGTTCTTTCAGACATGACCAATCATGGGTCAGAGTTGTTGACTGTGGGATGGCAACCCTATTCCTCTACTTGATGCCCTATCTTTCTCCTGGAAGTGGACTCTACAATTTCCCTCTCCCGACTATAGGGCATTTCTTCTAAGGTCTCTCCCTTTGTGTCCTGAAAGTCTCTCATCTCCCAGATCTCTGTTACTTTCTATAGGTTGCTCCCACCTCCTAACTCCCTACGTTCCCTTTTTCCATTCTTTCTACTGGATCTCGGGACTTAAGTCCTGTTTACGCCCTGCCCCTGAATACCTGATCATGTTCCCCCTTTCCTGTCCCTGTCAACACTCACACCAAGGTTTCTCCCTCCCTCTGCCCTCCACCTAATTGCTTTCTTTTCTTTCCCAAGTGAGATTGAAGCATCCTTTCTTGGGCCTTTTGGCTTATTAACCTAATTCAGTTTTGAGGATTATATCCTGAGTATTCTGTACATTTTTAGCTAACATATTAATTAACTTATTAATGAGTGAATGCCATGCATGTCCTTTTGCCACTCAGGATGATATTATCTAATTCCATTCATTTGCCTGCAAAATTCAAGATGTCCTCATTTTTAATAGCTGAGTAGTATTCCACTGTGTAAATGAACCACATATTTTTGTTATTATCATCACTACTTTTACTCAATATTGCCTTTTTTGTACTTGAAAATGACAAACACTTTTTATTATCCTTTCTCTCTGTTTTAAAAAGCACCCTTAAGCCTTCCTTAAAGCTAGATCTCGTGAAAAATAATCTTGATTTTATCTTCTCAGATTATTTTTGTTACTTCATTTATGATGATATGGTAGTAGCATTTCTTCAGTTTCGGCCTTTCAAAAAATGCCATCTTTGTCTCCTCTGCCTCTATAGTCTACTATAAAGCCGGGGATGTCAATGTGCAGCTTGTCACAGGATCATGCTCCACTTGTTATCAGTTCTCAGAGGTTGCTGGAACTTGGTATGAACTTCTTTTACTATGTTCTTAGAGTGAACAGGTTATATTTTTACAAACTTAAGAATGAATTTATTCAGAGTTGATGATATAGATGCTTATCAGCTTATATTGATCTAATATCCCAGAACCAATAAGAAATTGAAAATACTCTAAATTTAAAATTTAGGTAATGCCCAAATTTATAAGACCATATCAGTTACAGAATGTTGTATGCTAATTCTTGTGATTGCATAGGTGATTCACAGCTGTAGAATGACTATCTAGCACCATGGCATAGTAGCATGTAGTTAGTAACTCTCAAGCCTGGGAGTATATCAACATTCAAAGATTGAGAAGAAATGTCTATAAAGTGCATTCTGCCTTTGTACCATCAGATGATCAAGAAATCAAGCTATTGATGAAATCATCTGTTAATTTGCTGGTCCCGCATATTTTCTCTATTTTTTCTAAAGCTGTGAGGAGATCTGTCTTTCGATTTTCTCCCATAAGCCATTGAGACGGTTTTTAAATGCTGATGGATAGTTTCCCTCTCTTGTTCCCGCTCATGTCTCATACCAACTGATTTAGGTCTCTGTTCTATTTCCAACTGAGTGCACCAAGTAAGTTTTTGGTGCTATACTTTTCATGTCTTTAATTGACATTTGACAATTTCCAAAGCAAATTTAGTTGACAAAAATTTTCAATTCTTTTTAATTTTAAAAGATGAATGAAAATATTTCTATATTTTATTTCAAAGTACTTTTTTATTTAAAAATATAATTTTGTTCTTTTTATTTCTTAACAATATTTTATGTATGTTATGGTAAACTATGGTGTATGTAGCTGTTGGAAGATGTTTTAGGTAATTTCAATGTCTGACTTAGTAGCAGGAAACGAAATCAACATCCTGAAATCAGAAGCTTTTTGTTTAATTTCATTCATTAAGAAAGAACTAAAAACAAGTGTCTAACTCACATACCCACTGCTCCAATTAAAGTATCTAGGAATATACATGAGATAAAGACCTCTTCAATGAAAACTATAAAATAAATAAAAAACTATTAAGACAGTAGCAGAGAGAATGTCTTTGCATTGTCATGGGTCAGTAGAATTAATATTGCTCCAATGTCCAATATTGCAAAATTCAACACGTTGAGTACAATTTCCTACCAAAATTATAATTGCAAACTTCAGAGAGAATTCTTCAAACAATCCTATAATGAATATGGGAACACAAAACCTTGACTAGAAAAGCAATCCTGAGCAAAGAGAAAGGTTTGAAGTATTGCAACAGTTGACTGTGTGAAGAAAGGCATTGGTTTTCTGAATAAGACTTGCATAGCTCAGGAAAGAGCAAATCCAGTGGGTTTGCCTGAAATTGAAAAGCTTCTTTACAATAACAACACAAAATAATGACACAAAGGAAGAGATTTCCAACAGAAGTGGAGACAAACTCTACCAAATGTTAAACAGAATACTGATAAACTGAAAATGTATATACCAAAGGTACACATAGTCCAACAAATAACTTAGAAAATTAAATACATTTTTGAAATGAAAAAGTTCAAATGACTAGTCACTATATGACTGATCTTTTTGCCCATCAGAGAAATATAAATCAAAATTACACTGGATTTCATCTCACTTCAGTCTAAAAGCCTCTCATCAAGAAAACAAGAAATGACATCTAAGAATTAGCAAGGATGTACACTAGAATCAGAAATCTTATGGACTACTGGAAGAAATATAAATTAGCATGACTACCATGGAAACAAAACTGGACATTCCTCCAAAAATCCATATGTGTAACTAACTTTTAATTAATGCTCCTTATTCTCTGAAGATGATTTCAATGTTGGCAAATTCTTGATTCTATTTAAAAATGTCAGGTAGCCATCTCATTTAAAATTACTGTGTGCATACAGGCCTAGTTTTCTGTTATAACTCTAATGAAAGATTTATTTTCAGAGTCCTTAGAATATTGTGCTTGCCCTTCTGTTTCCTCTGAAGCAGCTGAATAGCTGTACATGCTACTGCATAACTCCTGCATTACCGGGAATATCTGGTACTCTCCCATTGGAAGTACTGTACGGACTGGGAATGGCTGTCTCTCTGACATAGAAAGCATGGGTAAAGTATGGTTGAAACTTTATAGATGTCAGCACACAGATCTATGCAGAAGATGTTCTGGTTTGATCTGCAGCTGGAAGCTCCTGGAAAGTTCTCTGGTTCCTTGCTTTCCTGCCAGTACTTTCTCTACAGAACGTGTTTGTTTGTTTGTTTAAGGATTTCATCTATTATAAATCCTGAGTTACAGACAACTCCTGAACACATATGGAAAGTAAAAGGAAAACTCGAGAAGTGGTTTTAATGTGATATTAATGTCTAGGGGCCACTAGCCATGCAATTTTCCATTTTCACATTTATTAGTTATCTTGTTATTATTGTTGAACTGTATTCAGGATACTTCATTCAGAAAGAAGGAACAAAGGAACAGAAATATATGCCAACCTGCTTCTATAAGCATAGTCTCTAACATCCTAGAGTTTGATTTTAGTTTGTTTATCTTAGGCATATTGTTAATCAACATTACTGTAAACGAGAAAATAGCATGTTATTCATTTAATGCAGTGAATATGCTAAGAGATCCAGCATATGTTATTTCTTCCAATTAAAGCATTTTCACTAATCATGTTTTTCAAAAGTGTTGGAAGATTCCACTAGTATTTTTAGAGTTCTCAGAATAATAAAATAAGAACAAAGCTATCGTTTCTTCTGTTGCAGTTGTTCTCAAACGTCCTAATGCTGCCATGATGTAGTACAGTTCCTCATATTGTGGTGATGTACAACCATAAAATTATTTTTGCTACTATTTCATAACTGTAATTATGCTATTGTTATGAACTGTAATGTAAATGTCTGTGTTTTTCATTGTTCTCATATCCAAAGAGCTCACAGTTCACAGGTTGAGAACCTCTGTTCAAACAGGCATTTTTGCTGGACACAATTATTTTCAAGTTCATTTTGAAGTGCCAGTTCTCAGAACAGAACTGTGGAATCTCAATTTGAGAAGCAGATCTGTTCTTTCCCCCTTGCTTAGTCACAAGAGGGTTCATTGGCAAAAAGAGTGGAAATGATATTTCCTATTTCCATAATTATAAAGAATTGATCTTTTAATATCATTGTCACTTGGAATTAAATACAAAAGAGAGTAGCTTCTCCCCAACGTCACTATTGACATGCTTACATTTTTTCAACTCAATGAATCAAAGGAGTTTCACACCAAGATCGAACAATTAACAGCAGAGTGAATTCAAAACTCCAGATACCAATTAATTTTGATTGAGTCACCCAATTTATGACAATTATGAAGCTGCAATATGATAAGGATGTTTGTCAGTAACGAGTTCCAGATAAAATACATATTGATATGAATCCACGATAACAAAAACCCCAAGATGTCCAGAATAGAAATCTGCAGAAATAAATGTATATTTAGCAAAATGGGCAGTCAGAACAACAAAGATGATTGTGGAAGCAAAGACATACAGACAGACTCCACAGGACAGCATGCCTGATACCATAAAATAGATAATAGGCAAGAGGTACCATGAACATACCAGTTAAGTAGTACCATGAGCAATTACATTGTTGCATATCGATATTAATCTTGTGAAAGATATGAGGATCAGACAGTAGTTTAAGGATGAATATTATTTTGATAAAATAGAGTGGGATATGAGAATGAGGTGGCATGCAGTATAAAAATGTAAAACACCAGAAAACTACTAATCCATAAGGTAACACAAGGTTTATAAATAAATGTAATTACCTTAAAAATAGGCTATGTCTGCAAAAAGTCCCAAGATTTGCCAACGAAGTTTGGTCTGTGGTATACAAAGAGGGTTAAGGAAAAGTTGTGGAATTCATTGATATGGGTGCTGTTGATGACCTTAAAGACAGCCCCAGAGGTTAATGCATAATGCAGAGGAAATGCATAGATTTCGGACTACAGGAGATCAAGAAAAGAATGAGCTTCTGCTGAGGAAATGCTTCATTGGCTGAGTTATTCTCTGATATTGAAAAGGTTCTGGTTTTGGTTTCCGGAGTTGATAAAAAGATAGGGTAAGTTCTGAGACTGTGTATTTTTGCTTATTTCGGTGAGAACGAAGATGAGTAGGAAAGTATCAGTCCAAAGCTGGGATATCAAGTGATATTGAAATAAAAGTAAATAGTAAAACTTGTTTTTCACAGTCATAGAAATAATTGAGTAGGGAAAAAGTATGAGTTACACAGAAATGATGGGGATATGTAAGCCAAGGTAACATAGGTGACAAAATATCAATAAAAATCCAAGATTACTGAGGAAGGAAGACGACACTTAGGAATATAGTATACGTTTATATAGAGATGTATAGAGGGGTGTGTGTGTGTGTGTGTGTGTGTGTGTGTGTGTGTGTGTGTGTGTGTGTATACAATTTTTTTTTTAGCACATAAAAACCTGGAATGCCCAGGTGTAAGGAATATTCCCGAGATGTATTCCAGTACTGGTCAAACACAGCAAAATGAGTTTTAATTTGAGGGTTTTATATTATCTATAACTCCGTACCTGGCTCTGTCTCTCCACGAGGTATGGTTTCTTTCTAATGTAAAATTGTTCCACAATGTCCACACTTCTCCACCTGACTTTGACTATGATTTGCTATTAAAAGCAGTTACTAAACGCTTAGAGGAAATAATACTTCTCTTCTGAACAGCTTATAACTTTTTTCAACATTCAATTGGAAGCAATATTAAAAACCTAATAATAAAAATTTCCATTTGTAGATACAACAACTTAAAATGCCATTATATATTTTGATGATTTTATAGCTCTGGGCAAACATGATTATCATTTACAACGTGTAACATTTAATAAGGCAATTATAAATATAACATGCTATAAAACACTAGACAACAACAAATAAATAGAGCCTTTTAATCTTAATTTTAGCCCCAGAAAGGAGTTAATGTAGCATTCCCCTAATCAAAATACTAAAATCAAAATACTAAATAAAATTCATTTTAACAGTTATAGCACATCGAAGGTGTTACGTGTCATAAATTTCGTAAAGCTGAAGGCAACTATGTCTTTTTAATTGAATGAGATTAGACATGAAGTAAATTCTAATACATATATACATTGGTATAAGATTATAACATGCTAGGAATTTAAATAGTGCTGTTTTGTCAATACAACTTGCCTCTGCTTCAGGACGCTGTATAAATTATAAATAAAATTACTAGTCAAATCCAAGGAAATGACAGAGATGTAGAATTAGACGGAAGCTTTTAATGCAGATTTTGGGGTGAGATACGGAGATACGTGCTTAGCACTTCCTGGAAGGAAGGTCAGTTCACTACATTTTTTTTTTTAAGCAAAATTTCAGTACTGCAAAGATGCATTAGAAACCATGAATGCTGGCCGCTCTTCCAGAGGACTGGAGTTCAGTTTCTAAGACATAACATGCAGTCCATAACCACCTGTAATTACAGTTACACAGGCTGCAACAGCCTGTCCTGGCCTCTACTGGGCGTCTGTGCACAAATGCATAGACACATACACATACACATAAACAAAAATAAAACTTAACAGAATTAGAACAAAATGTTCAATTTTATGTTAATCATTGGCACATAGTTATATTATGCATATATAAATATATTAAATAATATATTCTAATTTTATTTATACTGAGTATGTATGTACTGGTTTTCAGTGATAGTCCCTGTCATTACCTTGTCTTGTTCCCTTACAGTTTCCATGTATTCCTCTTTCTTAACTCACACTATTCTAATTTCACTCTCTTGTTATTTTGATCTCTCGGAGTTTTTATTGAGGAGCTAAGGTTATAATTACATTATATTAAAATTATATTTTCTTAGTTACAAATAGTATTTGTTATTTTTTCATATTTAAACTTTAATTACACATAATTTAGACTTTTATATCCTCCAACCCATATAACTTGTTTTGTTTTTCAGGCTTCTTAGCATTGTTCTATTTTTTTTTTTTTTTTAATTTAAGAATCAAAGGAAAAGCATTTTAAAGCCTTGATTCCTGGCTTTCAGACCAACTACTGCTGTCTTTCTGTGTGTAGGAGCCTGAGTTATCTCATGGAGATTAGTCAGTATGCACATGAAGAAAAAGTCTGATCGTTAGGATTTGGTTCAGATTAAAACTTCCTCTCTTGAACCGTGTAGTAAACAACTTTACAAGCCAACAGAATTCTATCTGATGCTCATGCAATATGCATGAAACCTGGGCATTTCTTAGGCAAAATAAATTGGTCATCTCAATATACATAGTCAGGCCGCTTGGTGAGAAGCAAGATTGCACACCTTGGTTCAAATGAATATCACTGCCTCTTCGCATAAGGAGAAGTTAGTATTATGTCAACATTATCTCTGTTAAATCTATATGCAGAACAGGAAAACACCGAAAAATAATGATTAACTAAACTCTCCTCTTGGGCAAGGTGTTTTAATACACATCTGCAAGGGCTTTATCATTACTCTTGTAAAAGATCAATATACTCTCATGCTCTTGAAGTAGATTATGCATGTGCCCACTCAAAAGTTTTTTGAATGACATTAAAACTGCGTCAAATAAAACCAGGCCGCTTCAAACCTGCAGTAATGAACAAATTTTTAAGGAGATCTGAATTACAAGATTGAAAGGTTTCCGATCGAAACTACCATCCTGTTGTTGAGTGTGCATATGTTTTCAGGTCTATTGAATATTGTCTTTCTGCATTTCACAAATACATATAAATAGTCCTATAACCCCTAAGGATATACAAGCAGTCATTAAAAGTCTCCCAACTGGAGAGCACGCATCTAAGCCTTTAGAGACTGGCTGCTCCAGGGAAGGGGGATTACCATGGGAATGCTCTCTCAAAGGCAAACAGGATAGAGGATGGGGTGGAAAGCTCTAGGAGGGGGCTGAAAGGGGTTGGCAACATTTGTAATATAAATAAAATAATTTAAAAAATTAATATGAAAATGTCTCCCAATGAAACAAAGTCCAGGGTCATATGGTTTTAGTGCAGAATTCTACCAGACTGTGAAGGTCCCCTAGGGTATGCACCCCACCTCCCAGGGTACTACCCCACCCTGTGACATTCAGTTTTAGTAGGACTAAGTGCACTTGTTCCCACTGAGTCCTAACCAGGTAGTCCAGTTAAAGGAAGAGGATCTAATGTTAGGCAACAGAGACAGGAACACACATGAAGAAAAAGTTAGATATCTGGAACAAATGTTTCGGGTGGGGCTATGTCCAGCCCCCGAATGTTCTTTGGTTGGAAATTCCATCACTGTGAGACTCCATGGGGCCAGGTTAGTTGACCCTGTAGGTCTCTTTGTCGTGTTTGTGACTGAATTCAATATCCCACAATTAGGCTCCTGCCATTTCAGTCTCTATTATTTCTCATTGTATCTTTTCTTGTCATTCTTTTTTTTTTATTAGATATATTTCTTTACTTACATTTCAAATGTCATTCCCTTTCCTGGTTGCCTGTCCATAAATTCCCACCCCGTTCCCCTCCCCCATACGGGTATCCCCCCATACATCCCCTTTACTGCCCCCTCCCCCCATATTCCCCTGCACTGGGAGTCCAACCTTGACAGGACCAAGGACTTCCCCTTCCACTGGAGCACCAACAAGGCTAGTCTCTGCTACATATACAGTTGGAGCCCTGGGTCAGTTCTTGTGTAGTCTTTCATTAGTGGTTTAGTCCCTGGGAGCTCTGGTTGGTTGGCATTGTTTTTATGGGGTTGCAAGCTCCTTCACCTCTTTCAATCCTTCCTTTAATTCCCCCCAAGGGGTCCTGTTCTCAGTTCAGTGGCTTGCTGCTAGCATTGACTTCTGTATTGGACATGGTCTGGATGTGTCTCTCAGGAGAAATCTATATCCGGTCCCTTTCAGCATGCATTTTTTATCTTCATCAATCTTAGCTAGTTTTGGTGGCTATATATATATGGGCCACATGTGGGACAGGCTCTAAATGGCCATTCCTTCAGTTGCTGCTCTAAACTTTGCTTCCATATCCCCTCCTATGGATATTTTTTCTCCTTTTATGAGGGAATGAGAGCATCCACGTTTTGGTCATCCTTCTTCTTGAGCTTCCTGTGGTCTGTGGATTCCATGTTGGGTAATTCCAGCTTTGGGGCTAATATGCACTTATCAATGAGTGCATATCAAGTGTCTTTTTCTGTGATTGGGTTACCTCACTCAGGATGATATTTTCTAGTTGATTCCATTTGCCTATGAATTTCATGAAGTCATTGTTTTTGATAGCTGAGTATTACTCCATTGTGTAGATGTACCACATTTTCTGTATCCATTCCTCTGTTGAAGGGCATCTGGGTTCTTTCCAGCTTCTGGCCATTATAAATAAGGCTGCTATGAACATACTGGAGCATGTGTCTTTGTTGTATGTTGGAGCATCTTTTGGGTATATGCCCAGGAGAGCTATAGCTGGGTCGTCAGGTAATGAAATGTTCAATATTCTGAGGAACCTCCGGACTGATTTCCAGAGTGGTTATAACAGTCTGCAATCCCACCAACAATGGAGGAGTGTTCCTCTTTCTCTACATCCTTGCTAGCAACTGCTGTCACCTGAGTTTTTGATCTTAGCCATTCTGACTGGTGTGAGGTGGAATCTCAGGGTTGTTTTGATTTGCATTTCCCTGATGACTAAGAATTTCGAACATTTTTTTAGGTGCTTTTTGACCATTCTATAATCCTCAGCTGAGAATGTTTTGTTTAGCTCTGTATCCCATTTTTAATAGGCTTATTTGGCTCTCTGGAGTCTAACTTCTTGAGTCCTTTGTATATTTTGGATATTAGCCTTGTATCAGATGTAGGATTGGTAAAGATCTTTCCCCAATCTGTTGATTGCCATTTTGTCCTAATGACAGTGTCTTTTGCCTTACAGAAGCTTTGCACTTTTTGAGGTCCCATTTGTTGATTCTTGATCTTAGAGCATAAGCCATTGGTGTTTTGTTGAGGAAATTTTCTTGTGATTCTTAACTCCCATATTTCAACTCTAAAGATAACCTGGTGTTAGTTGAATGGTGATGAATAAACAACACGCCATTCCTGAAATTCAGCATAAGTAAATGATTTTGAAGAAGCCCTAGTAAAGTAATATTTTTTAATAAATCCTAACTCTTCTCATTGAAAAGTTCAAAAACTTTTTCATGGTTCATCAGAGACATCCAAGCATGCATGGAGTTCATGAAATATTGAAATGGTTAGAGTGCAGGAGGCCCCCTTCCTGACTAAAAAATTAAGTTGACATGCGAAGCCAAATGTCTATTTTTGAAGGTAGTCTGTGGGAAAAGAAAACTAAGGGTTAATACCACTTCCTGATAGTAGACCACAGGTAAGTAGCATGGTTGGTGTAGTTACCATTTCAGTCACTTCAATCAATGTCTTATTAAACATTTCTCAATGATCGAATGGAAAAAGATAAATCACTCACAGAATCAAGGTATAAGTCATATTGCCACTTTTTAAGCAATGCTTGGTTGATAGCCCTGGAAGGAATGCTCCTTTGGAAGGGAAATGGAGGATAAATGGATCTGGAAGGAAGGAAGTTGTATGTGGTAATTGAAAGTATTGGACAAAGGAGAAACCATGGTCAGGATGTATTGTAAAATGATGATGATGATGATGATGATGATGATGATGATGATGATGTAACAGTAATAACAATAATAATAGCAATAATGAATTAACCTAGAAATCCTTCCCAGAATCCCCATGCCTGCTATTTCACTCTGGATTAGTGACTCATGCTGTTTATATCACTAAATTGACATTTCTTGCATCTGTTCATTAATTTGTCATTTATTTTGGCCTTGTCTCTTTTTTTCCAGACAGAATGTTGTAGCCCTTGGAAAATATTATTTTCACCATCAAATAAATATCATCTAATTATATAATAATGCCTCCTCCATATGTGAGCTGCTGACATATGGGCTAGATAATTTTTAGCAGCAGGAAGTTGTCGTGTATACCATAGGATACTGAATGGCATCTGCAGTCTCTGATCATTTGAAGCCAATGGCATGCTTGATCCTGCTGTTGTGACCATCAAAACTGTTCCTACAATCTGTGGATTTTTAAAACAAAACCACAGTACCAGGTACGGGGTATCTCTTTATGAATTATTGGTCAGGGAATGTCTAGAGCCTCCCCAGAAGAATAAAAATTCTTGCCATTCCTCTTAGTAGCCCAGGAGAACTAGATAATAAGATTTTCTTAATGGCTCATGAGGCAATCAGGTAAAATTGACCTGGAAGCATCTTTTGTAATGGTTTTTTTCAGAGGCCCAGAGACAGTATGTAGATTGCTGGGGACATCAGTAGTCTAAGTCACTTGTTACTCTCATAAACTATGAGACCAACCTTACAGATGAGATGGACCTATGCAACAGCGACACTACTGTTTATCAGCATTTACTACCCTTGATAGGATATGAAGCTTGTTCTGTAGGAAAGGGTCCAGGCCAGATAATGAAAAAGTGGAGAATCAACAGCAAAGACAACCTGGATAGGAAAATCAGAGGTCAAAACAAGAAGTCTTTACTGTTGTTTAGGTAAATTGTTATTTTTTCTTTTACTTGGCAATATCACTTGAGAAGTCACCCCTCCTAGAGCTAGCTCTTTCTCTTGGTAACTTCAGCTTTAGGTCTTCTTTAAATGGTTTCTGTTGCATGATTTGAGTAATTTATTTAATGATCTTTTACTGTATTTATGTATGTATGTATCATCTATCTACCCATCATCCGTCTACCTACCTACCAATCTCTCTACATATCTACCTATCTTCCATTCTTCCATTCTTCCATCTATCTATCTATCTATCTATCTATCTATCTATCTATCTATCTATCTATCGATCAATCTATCTATCTATCATCTATCTATCTACATCTATCTCTCTATCTATTCATCTATATCTATCTATCTATCTATCTATCTATCTATCTATCTATCTATCTCTATCTTTCTATCTTATTGGCTATTTATTCCTTGTAAATTGGTTTGCTCTGTACTTGGGAAAAATCACTCATTCAAAAACAAAAATATGACTATTATAGATTATTCTCCAGACTATACAAAACAAACATTAAATTTTTGGGCCATGTATCTCTAACATTTAAATATGCTATGCAGTTCTTGGTTAGTAACTTTTACTTCTGACATTTTAGGAATGTTATGTTTTAATTACTCAGATTCTTGAGACATTTGGTTCTCTATGCTTTAAATATTTTTTTCTTCCTCCAGGCTTTGTTTTCCACACCACCAGTAAAGAAAAATGCTAAATATACATGCATATATGCATACATACATAAATATATATACATAAATATATATATATGTGTGTGTTATATATTATTGTAATGTGTGTGTGTATGTGTGTGTGTGTGTGTGTGTGTGTGTGTGTGTGTGTGTGTGTGTGTGTATGAGGCCTATAGGACATTTCTGGTAGGATTTCTCTTTGTATAGTAGCCAAGATAAATAATAGCATAAATAAAATCAGAGTAGTACCTTAGCAGTGTTTCAGCAAGATCTGCCTAGAAACAGGATTAAGTTGTTAAATTAACAGTAATATTTCTTAATATTATTAACTTATCCAAAGCCCCAAAGTTACCTAACAATAACAAGTTGCAACTCCAGATACTTTAAATCTCTTATGAATCCTCTGTATGGAATTAATATGGCTTTTTTTAGATAATCAAATACATACACAATTGAATAGAACTTATAATTTTCAGAGGGCCCAATTATCCCTACATCTACATTTGTGCTGGAGTGTTTACTCTTACAGTTATCAGAAGCATATTTTAGTAAGTTATTATTATGAGGGTTTTTTCTTTCAAAGCCTCAGGCAGAACTTACACCGCACTTATCATGGTGCCAAAGTGGACAGCAAGTGACTTTGTCTCCATGAACAATCACCTTTCAACCAAGGATTGATAAGCACTCTTGGGATGCTATCTTGCTCTAATATGTTTTACACAAAAGAAGAAATACACTGATGCTTATGTGAGTAAATGTATTCACAGTCTTTCCATGTTTTATTCTTGGCTTTTCTTCCTTGAATTCATTCTATATTTATTCTGTCTCAGAAAAAGGCCTACAGATATCCATGCTTCTCAATATTTGCACCCCAACTTGGATTCTCCAATAAGCTCAGTAGTGGGTCAAGAAACATGGTAGGAGAGATTACTATAAGAAAATTTTACTCAGAGTTTAAACTCTGAATAGACAATCCTCCATCTATGTATATTGACTCTAAAGGTACCTATGAAAGAACAGCAAATGTATTTGTTCTCCTGTCATAGCCCAGTATTAATTCTTGAGTGTAGAATTGATTAGTAAAAACTCAAAAACACTGGAAAGAACTTTGGTTTGAGATAGCTAGAGAGTTCCTCAATCATTGTGATAGCAAAACAAAATAGATACATAGTTACAGGAAAAGGCATAATGCTTGAAATAACACATGGTGTACTAATAGATACTCAATGACAAGAACTAGAAATACTAGATTATAGGAAAGAGAAGCAATTAGCCTTAACACTATCTTAGTTAAGGATTTATTGTTTTGAAAAGACACCATGACTAAGGCAACTCATAAAGGCAAACATTTAATTGGGGCGGGTTTGTAGTTCCTGAGGTTCAGTGCATTATCGTCATGGTGGGAAACATGGCAGTGTGCAGGCAGAAGAGGGGATGGAAAGCTGAGAGGTCTACATCTTGATCCACAGACAGCTGAAGAAAGTTGTCAATGCCAAGCATTGAAACACATAAATCTATGGTGACCAAACCTATTCAGACCACCACACCAATTGTTTGGTGGTAAAGTAGGGGAAATGGAAGAACTCACTTAATGTGAAAATAATCAAAGGAAAGAAAGCCTTACTTAGCTCTAAAATTCAGGTTCTGGCAATATATGTAAATGTAGTCTAACATGAGAAATTTGCAATCCACCCAGAAGATTTTCTTTGCACCCCTGGCTCAATTATCAGTGTTATTAGAGTGATTCATCTTAAGAGAGGCTCTATTGTCTAATGTTACTCCAAAGAGAACCAGAAACTCCTGTATTTTATGTCTACTAAGTTCCAATAATCTCTCCTATTCATTTTATCTGTAGACAATCACCTACAGAGACAATATGGACTCACATATGTAAAATCATTGGACTAGACATACATTTCCAGAAGAAAGGCCTATAATACAAAAAAGAGAAGTGAGGCTTTCCATTTAGCAAGGAGGAGGCTAATTTTTAAGAAAAAAGGTAAATCCAGCTGTATGTGAATCCATGTGGGGTTTGGACAGAGACTAAATGGTTAGAGTTGCCTGTGCCTAGTAAAATGTTGGAATTCAGTCATATTTTTCACACTCACCCTGTTTGGGACTTCTAGAAAATATGGTGTCACTGACTGTGAATTCCTTATATCCATAAGTACACTTAAAGGAAATCGTAGATGCAACTATCATTGAACTGACTAGTTCACAAGTTTTCCTGGTAAGAACTTGTCACAGATAATCATTCATACCTAGTATCCATGGCTGGGTTTAGAACTATAGAGCTCCATGTCATTAACCGAACCTTAGAATGCTCATAGTCCTAGTGTGCACCATATATCAGTCTTAATTGTACTATATTTTATTTGAGCTGTGTCTATTAAACTAAGAAAGAATAGAGTCACACTACCCTTCCATACTCAGACAATTCCCAAACCAGGAGCCTGGGGAGATATTTTCTCCAACTTGAATCTTTTCTTTGTGTTATTTTTATTTCATTTTCATTTTTTACCATAATCTTACATTCATTAATATATATATTTTTAAAAGTGTTATATATCTGCTAGTATATTTTTCTTATTTTCAATCCCATTTTGAATATATTTCATTATATTGTAGACCTGCTGTGATTGTAACTTGCTCATGTTACTGTTGGTTATATTATCTCATTGCAAAGCTTGGATTCATGCATGACTCTTTGAACTCACAGAATATGTGCTATGACCCTGAACTATACACACACCATTTGGGAGAAGTTGTCCCTTAAGCTATTCACAATCCAGTCCCATTTGATATATCTATATATCTATATATCTATATATATTATATGTTGCTTATAAATACTAAGGAAAACAGATACAATCAACATGTAGGCATGGGCAGCTTGGTCTTCATATATGTCCTCTAATAAGAGATGTTGGGGTTGTCTCTGACCCTTGTCATTAGATCTTCCCTCTACCTGGACTGCCTGATTGGGTCTCAGTAGGGGAGGATGTGCCTAGTTCTGCCAGGACAAAATGCCCCAGTGTGGGGTGGTACTGAAGAGCAACTCACTTTTCTGAAGAGAAGAGAGGGGGCAATGGACAGAGGTATTTGTAAGGGTGGGACTGAGGAGAAAGGAGGGAGGGGTACTGTTATCATTATCCATATGTAAAGTGAATAAAACATTATTAAAAGGAAACAACAAAAAGAATGATGTATTTCAAGTTCTCAAATAAGATCTGCTATTCTGCAAATGTGGAGAAATATAGATCACAGTGAGTATAAAGTAAAGAATTCATGCCCTTAAGTTAATGCTACCAGAGCTATTTGAAGTAATCTTATAGGAAGAAAAAGAAACAAAAAAGGAAATACAGAGTAACAAGGACTAGGAAAGGAAAGCAAATGATAAGTAGGAAAACATAAAACATTAGTGATTCTACAATCAGTGAACTCCTGAGAGTAATAAGGAAGGCAAAAATAAAAGAGCTTGATACAAAATAAAATAATAAAACAACAAGGGTACTATATGTCATTCAACAATAATTCTGAATGTGATTATTTTTAAAATTTCCAATTAAAAGATACAGATTATGGCTGTTCTGATTAGAAAGCAAGACTCAACTGTCTTCTGTCAGCAAGAAACTCACCTCCCTGGCAAAGAAACACAGAGACCGAGAGTCAACATTTGGAAATATGTACAAAACAACAACAACAACAACAAGCAAACAGGCAAGCAAACAATCAAAAATGGCCATAAATTTGAAAGAGGAAGGAAGAATATATGGGAAGGTTTGGAGAGAAGAATGGGAGCAGGATGTCATATAATTATAGTATACTTTCAAAAGTAAAATAAATAATAAAAAAGGAAAATAAAGAGATCTAAAAGTCCTAATGCAGAAACTAATGACTTTGCAAAACACCAATAGCAAAGTTTTTCAGAAGATAATCAGAGAAATAATCCCCTTCATATCATTTCTCCATTATCCATCCATGAAAATATCAAGAAACAAACCTAATTATGGAGGCAAAAATCTTTTCAAAGAAAACGCAAGAATAGTACAGAAACAAATTAAAGACACTAGAAGATACATTCTACTTTTTTCTGGGTGAACAGAATTAATATTGTTAAAATGTTCATATTATTAAACCCATCTACGGAGTCAGTATAAGACCCATCAATGCCCTAATGACATTTTTCACAGAGCTACATTGGGCATTTTTCATAATTCATACTTTTGACAGATGGATTAAAGCAGTACCAGCAATAAGTGCCATCTCTCTTTCCTGTTTAAACTCAACTCCTTAGTGTGAACTTTAATTATTTATAGTATCTAACTCTTTTTTTCTAAAGTAGTCCCTTAGCTATGAATACTTTATCACACATTCATTTTATTTTTGCTCATAATGTTGGCATTTAGTCTAGGTTCTGCCCCAGTTACCTGGCAACAGCTAGGTGTGGCTGACTCTCTATAAAAGGAGCTGCTTAACTCCTCCTCTTTGTCTTGCTCCCTTACACTCATTTCCCTCTCTCCTCTAGCTCCATGCTCCATGCGTTCATGGCCTGACTCTACCCCTCTACTCTCTCCACCTTTCTCTGTCTCTACTACCCCCTAAACTCCCTTTCCCAATCCCCGAATAAACTCTCTTCTACACCATACCATCATATGGCTGGTCCCTCAAGAGGAAGGGATGCCTCAGCATGGACCCACAGAGGCACTGCCATCCCCGACACCTGACTGCACATCCACCAAACATACTCTTTCTCTCCTTACGTTTTTATAAAACAGAACATTTGGCTATGTTACTCGGATTTACAAACTCCGCAGGTTCATATCCCCTCTGTCTCCACACGCAGAGCCATTGCTCATTAGCCTAAACATTGGAGAACTGAAAGCTCTTCCCCCATCCCCGCTCGTTCCCCCCCCCTGCACTGGTGAGCGTAAAGTCCTGTGGTCACAGGGGAGTTCTTGAGCTCAGAGCCTCCCCTGTGCTGCCCTTGAGGATGAAGACATTCAGTCTTTATGACTTGTCTTTTCACTGATCCTTGCTCTTTCTAGGACCTCTAACCCTTGGGTGATCCTGCCCCCTCTCGAAAGTGGTTTTCATGACCCCTACCTCTGGTTCTTGCAGCCATAGAACAAACTCCTAAACTTATGTGGGTCTCTTTTTTTTGTGAGTCTGGAACTCAGCAGCCCTCTCCAGTCCCTCTGAGGACCCAGAATATCGAGGCTGCCTATACCTTTACATTAGTTGTTGAATTTAGTTCTGAGGGCCCATGATCTTGGTCTTGAGGTGGAGCAATCTTCTGAGAAACTACCAAATTAATTTCCAGAGGTTGCACAAGTTTGTTCTCCCACCAGCACTGGAGGAGTGTTGCCCCTTACTCCACAACCTTTTCAACATGTGCTGTCCTTTGAGGTTTTAATCATAGCCAGTATAAGGTGGAATCTCGGATTCCTTTTGATTTGCATTTCCCTGATGAATAAGGATATTGGTCATTTATTTAGGTGCTTCTTGCCCATTCGAGATTCCTCTCTTAGAGAACTCTTAAAGTTCTCTGTTTAGTTCTGTACCCCATTTTTAATTAGGTTGTTTGGATTACTGGTGTCTAACTTCTTGAGTTCTTTATGTATCTTGGATATTAGTCCTTTGTTGGTGTAGATTTAGAGAAGATATTTTTCCAATGTTTAAGTTGTTATTTTGTCCCAATGATGATGTGCCTCAATGTACAGAAGTTTTTCAGTTTCATGAGGTACTATTTACTAATTCTTAATCTTACTACATGAGCCATCTGTCCAGGAAGTTGTCTCCTGTACCAACAAATTCAACACTATCCTCCACTTTCTGTTCTATTAGATCAAGTGTTTTTACATTGAGGTCCATTTGGACTTGAGTTTTGTACAGAGTTATGAATGTATCTATTTGCATTATTCTAAATGGAGATATCCAGTTAGACCAGCATCATTTGTTGAAGATATTCTCTCTTTTCTATTGCATGGTTTTGGCTTCTTTGTCAAAAGTTAAGTCTCCATAGATGTGTTGGTTTACTTTGGGTCTTTTATTTGATTCCATTGATCTACTTGCCTGTTTTTATACCAATACCATGTAGTTTTTGTTACTATTATTCTATAGTACAGCTTAAAGTTGGGGATGGTGCTAACTTCAGAAGTTCTTTTATTGTTCAGGATCAATTTAGGTATTCTGTTTTTTTGTTTTTCCATACAAAATTGAGCAATGTTTTTTCAAGATTTGTGAGGAATTGTGACAGAATTTTGATGGGGATTGCATTGAGTCTGTAGGTTATTTTTGGTAAGATGGCCATTTTCACTATGTTAATTCTACGGATCCATAAGTATGGGACATCTTTCTATCTTCTGATATCTTCCTCAATTTCCTACTTCAGAGACTTGAAGTTCTTGTCATTCAGGTCTTTCACTGGCTTCTTTAGCATTACACCGAGGTATTGTATGATGCTTGTGGCTATTGTGAAAGGTACTGTTTCCCTATCTTCTTTGTCAGCTTGTTTACATCCTGTGTAGAGAAGGGCTACTGATTTCTTTGAATTAATTTTGTATCCATTCACTGCTGAAGGTGTTTTTCAGCTCTAGGAGTTCTCTAACAGAATTTTTTGGGTAGCTTATGTATACCATCACATCATCTGCAAATAGCAATAGTTTTACTTCTTCCTTACCAACTTGTACCCCGTTAATCTCTTTTAGTTGTCTTATGTTACAGCTAGAAATTCATGTACTATATTAAAGAGCTATGAGGAGAGTGGGCAGCCTTGTCTTGTTTCCTATTTCAGTGAAGATGCTTTAAGTTTCTCTACATTTAATTTGATGTTGAATGTTGGCTTGCTATATATTGCCTTTATTGGGTTTCCATATGTCCCTTGTATTCCTGCTCTCTCCAAGACTGTTATCATGAAGGGTGGTGGATTTTGTCAAACAATTTTTGGGCATCTAATAAGATGATCATGTAGGGATTTTTTTCTTTCAGTTTGTTTATATGGCTAATTACATTCATGGCTTTTCATATATTGAACTACCCCTGCATCCCTGAGATAAAGGCTACTTTATCAAGGTGGATGATGTCTTTGATGTGTTCTTGGATTCTGTTTTTGAGTATTTTATTAAATGAGTTTGCATCAATGTTCTTAAGGGAAATTGCCCAGCAATTCTCTATCTTTGTTGAGTCTCTGTGTGGTTTAGGTATCAGGGTGACTCTGATCACATATAATGAGTTTGGCAGTGTTCCTTCTGTTTCTAATTTTGTAGAAACATTTGAGTAGTATTGGTGTTATCTATTTGAAAGTCTAGTAGAATTCTGCATTAAAACCACCTGGCTCAGGGATATTTGGGTTTCTCCAAGGCTCCTCCCGACTGATCAGCAAGTCCAGAGAGAGACAATGAAACTCAGGGGACCACATGTGCCACTCACCACTGTAGGCTCTCAATAGTTTCTACTTATGGAAATATCTAACAGCAATTATGAAATAGGAGTGCAAGATGATGTATATCTGGTTAAATTCTGAACTCTTTAAGATGATGTACAATCGGTGTACTGCTCAGTGCTTAGCAGTGATTTACTAGAAGTTATTACATATTAATCGAAAATTGACAATTTATTTTGCAAAGAAAGCAATCACCAATGACCTGAATAAAATTCGTAAAGGTTTAAAAACTCAAGAGAATGACTTATGTTGTCAGAGACACCACACTAAGGAAGGAATAGTAATATGGAAAGAACTCAAGCAAATAACTAAGCATGGAGACAAGAGAATGTGATGGTTTAAAACATTGTAGGATATGGCATAACACATTCCAGTGCCACTTGAATGATCTGAAGCCCCTGATATTGGAAAGCCTGAGAAAATTAATCTTAAGTGAAGAAATTATTGTAAGGAAGAGAACAGGTATGATAGAAAGCTTGAGGTAGTTGAGGGCAACCTTACAGGTAGAATGTTAGAGATAAGGCCATAGATGATATTAGTCTAATAGAGTGATGATATTGTGAACCAAGAAAACTATGACAACAATGGTGTGGCAATTCTGACAATGGAATATGAATTTCCCATTGCAGTCAATATAACTGACAGCCCTAGCTGAGGTGTTCTGAAATCTGTCTCTAAATTTTCACTGGAATAGAGTTTTCTATAGCAAACAATATAATGGAACCCACCAGAGTTGGCAAAGCAGGACAATTTGTAGGAGTTGTGAGCCTCCTGATATGGTGACTCTGACTCAGACTCCAAGATAGATTTTCCTAAGTTTTCTTTGGACTAGAGTTCACAATCTTTCTAATGTTGCAACCCTTTCATACATTTTCTCATGTTTTGGTATCACCTGATCATAAAATTACTTCATGGTTAGTCCATAACTGTAACTTTAATACTGTTATAATCATAATATAAATATCTGATATGCAGGCTATCTGATATGTGATCCCTGTGAAAGGGTCAATCAACTCCCAAAGAGGTCACAACCCAAAGGTTGAGAACTGCTGCCTTGAACCATCTGTACAATCTTCTCAGATTCTTCACTCGAAGAAATTTCTCTTTTGTCCCCCACAAACCCTTTCTATTTCCTATCACCTTAACCCATGACCATTGCCTCATAGATGTCTGATAAATTATTCATTCTCCAAAACCCCTTCACTACTTCCTCATAAGTATTTCCCTGGTGTCTGGCATGGCTAATCCTGTTTAGCATCAGTTTCTTGGAGAAATTGAAATAACAGAGAAAGAAGGGAACAGATGGAGAAATCAAGGATTGACCCATATTTATGACCTATGTTCCTAAGTGGCTAGAAATGTTATTCCCAGAAATAGAAAGTGTGTAAATCTGGGACATTGATAATGACTTTTATTTAATATAGGTTGAATTTTTAACCTTTTCATGGTATTATCCTCTACACTCCTATCTATCTATCTATCTATCTATCTATCTATCTATCTATCTATCTATCTATCTATTTATCTATCTATCTCTCCCTTACATGTGAACACACACACACACACCAAACACACACACACAAACACCCCAAAACATACTTTGAGCAATAACTAACAATTGTATTTGTTCTTAAATATTCTCGCCAAAGTTTGCAGTGTTCTCATTTTGTCTTTTACACTCTTCATTACTGCTTGATTGACACTACATAATTCACGACATCTGTGAGTGATCTATTAGCAAAGAGGATTTCTCTTGACAGGGAAGGAGAGGAGGTGAGTTGGACTTCACAGTGTGCAGAGCTCAAAGGATGAACAGGGCTTTAAGCATGTTTCGATGTTCACTGACATTCATCTCTCCACAGGACAGATGTTTGGAAATTGCAGCTCCCTCTCTGATGCTTACAAAGGCTGTTATAACTACTTCCCTGAAAGCATCTACCCATCCCAAGTCAGAGAAAAATGCCTTTGCATCAGTATATCCCAGAAGCTGTTTATGGTACTGCACATCTGTGCTTAGCTCTTTCAGACTTTCCCATACTGGTGACTTTGAGCTTCCTCACTTTGCTAGTAGATACTGAGGGGGAAAAAAAGATTACTCCAGTAGACATTTGGGGAATCAAGGTGTTTGAATACCTATCTTAAGTGAAGGTGTCGATGATTCAAACCACTGCTAGTCATTTAACAATGTTTGTAGGTGGAAAAAGGGGCTGTGCCTGACTCTTTTGCCTACTTTTTGACCCTTTCGTTCTACTCGTTTCCTTGTCCAGCCTTCATGTGCTGGTGCCTGATCTTATTGTAGCTTATTATACTTAGCTTGGTTGATGTCCCTGAAAGGCCTGCTCTTTTCTGAGGGAGAGATGAGTTTTGGGGAGAAGGGAGGTAGGGGGAAGAAGTTGGGAGAAGGGGAGAGGGGAAACTGCAGTTTGGATGTAATATATGAGAGACGAATAAAAATAATGTTTATATAAAATGTCAGCTTTCTGTTATAAATTCAACCTTAATGTCTAAATTCAAATTATAACATTAAGAATGGGTGCATCTGTTGCTTTTATGTCTGAGAAGCATGCATGTTAAGTTTTTATTTGGTAGACAAAGAATGTCTAGTAGTGAAACAGTGGTTGATTGGCATCAACCAAGGAATGGTCATAAAAGTACGGAATCTGTATCTAGAAAACAACATGTTGACTCACACAGGAAAGAATAATCAGTGTTATTAATAAGAAATGCAATGTAGAGCATCTTATCATATTTGTCTTTCATTCTTTAAGATGAAAATATAGTTTTAAAGTAGATGTAAGTTATATAAATATACAAATTAATTTAGGATTGCAACTTGAAAATTACTATAACTGAAACTAATATGATCCTGTACTAAGAGAGTGGTGAGAACATTTCAGAATACAGAAATATTTGAAATATCTTTGGGAGCTTGACATTCAAACCTAGGCTAGAAGTCTACTCAGAAAAGAGTTCATGAAGGATTTTTAAGCAAGGAAACAGTACAAGTCAAATGTCCCCTTCCTCTTGTGACCTACAGTGAAAGAAACTTCACACAGAGTGTTATTAGGTTGTATAGCAGCCCCACCTCCCAATGGTTTAAAAACTGAGACCTTTCAATGACATTAGACAGGTCAGTTATTTGGAAATATGTCTCCAATCTTTGGTTGTCAAGACCTTCTAGTCAGTGTTAGTTCTAGGCTCTACCCCACTAGAACCATTATATAATAACTGTCTATTCAATATATATACTTTAATCTCACACTGTTTTCTTATATCTGACAATTTTTTCCTACCAGAATGCCTCTATATATGTATATCTAGCCATTACCTCTAACCAGACACTCCACATAGCTAACTTGTCGTTGTTGTTGTTGTTGTTGTTGTTGTTGTTGTTGTTGTTGTAAAGACAGGGGTTCCCTTTTATGCCCTAGCTGCCCTAGGCCTCACTCTGTAGACAAGAGTTGCCTCTAACACACAGAGATCCTCCTTCTTCTGTATCCTGACTGCTGGGATTAAAGGGACACATCACCACACCTGACTTAGTTAACTGTTACTAAAGTTTTGATATCAGTTCTACCTATTTCCACAGGGTAACTTCATATTACCAAGTTCTCTGAACAAAAACTCATATTAAATTTGTAACTATAGCAATGTCTCTCTCCTCTTCCAAAGTTCTATGGGAGTAGGTGAATTGGCAGATTTGGCTTTTTGCTTCAGTGTAAGCCTAATCATATAGCCCATTAAGTACACAATAAAATACTCAGTAAACATTTATGAGGAGGTCAAGTAACTTGTCAGTGAAAGTACTTGTGGTATATCAGGGAACTGGACAACTCGATCAAAAAAAGATGCATTTGAGCGGTTTCTGTGGCCAATGCTCAAAGTTCTATATCATTTTGCTTTCCAACTATAAAATGGAGTCATTACAAATTTTCTCCATGTTGGACATTCTCAGAGAAGAAGGGGAGGGTCAGAGGGAGGGGCTTATGATGAGAGAATGGAGTAAGAGGGGGACTGTGATCAGATGTAAAGTGAATAAAGAAGTGTACTGATGTAAAAATTTCTCCATGTTGACACTTGGAATAAAAACAAAACTTAAAATATCCTGCACACTTGCTAAATCTATATCAAACATAAGATTGCCACTGATAATTAGATGTTACCACTAATACCACAGCCTTCCCACTATGGCTGTTGAGTAATTTTTAATTGATTCTTGCTATAAAAATAATATATACCCTACACTTTTTTTTATTGACGACATACCTCAAACCAATGCACTCTTTTTCCATGCTTGCATATGTACATCAAAGAACAACCTCACTATTTTCATCAGTACTATTACCACCACCCTGTGCGTGTTGCCATCAATTCCCCTACTCCTCTGAATGTATATGTGCGTACATATATACATATATATGTATGTGTGTATACATTTTAGAATATATTATATATTATGTGTCTATTATATATAAGTATATCGTATATTCTAAAGGATTCATTAAATATATAGTCCCTTATTTTCTGTTGTGTTACATGTGTAGTTTTCTTTAATTGAATCTAACACCCTCTGATCTACTCTATAACACATATGCCATGAACATTATATTTTGCGTGTAATTATACAAAGTCCTTGTATAGGGTTTCTCAAATGAAGTTTCATGCAAATGAGGAATGTAAGTGTATTTCCCCAATGGGTCTGTTGACTTCACATTCAGTTCAATTCTTTCTAGTAGAATGCAAGTATGCCCCAGTGGCATGGCTTTAGCCCTTCTTATTTGGTCTCCACCCTCACTTTAAACCCCTAGTTAAGTAGCACAGTGGCTTTTCACCTCTCTGCCTGGTTCATCTGGCCCAATAGTGCACTTTCTCCCAATTTGCCCACACTGAACCATGAACACTAAATGAAGCGAATAATTTGGTGCATTGTTGGGGGGTGGCATGGGGGTGGGAAGGGGAGGGGACAGCTGACAGTGAATGGTGTCAGCTGCAGAGGCAGCAGAAAAAGCAGACATCTTAATAAAACAGCCTCAGGCAAAATCCCATTAAAGCCTTCAGAAGGTTGTTTCCCTGCAGTTGAGCAGGTAGGCGTTGAGCACTACGAGGCAGCCCTGAGTGCTCTCAGGGAGCCCAGTTCAAAAAAAAAAGTGCTTTTTTTTTTCTTATTATAAATCATCCACCAGCATAGCTCCTCAGAGTCATTTGCAAGGCAGAGAGAAAGAGAGCTAGCATAGGAAAGAAGTAGAGAGGAAGGGAGGAAGCTGGGGAAAGAGTGGTATAAAGGGACGGAGTTCCTCTGCCACTGTGGGAACAGTGAGAGATCTGCTTGTGCACCCATTAGTAGTGGAGTGAAGACCCCAGGCTGACCTTTGGAGAGACAAGGAGGCAAGGAAGCAGTCAAAACTCAGGCAGAATAATAATGAGGATGAGGCATCCAAGAAGAGCATTGTCTGGCTGGTTCCTCGCTTAAAGAAAGATGGTACATTCTTTGCAAGCAATCCTGGCCTGTGAGCTGAACACTGCTGAATAGCATAGCAATTGCTCTAGAGAAAGGATGTCAGGTGTACCATAGACCCATATAGTAAGGAAAACACGAACATATGCACATGTACGCCTCTCTCCAATGCACACACTCAATACATCACAGGTAACAGGAAGAACTTCCAAATATTTGTTTCGTGTTCTTATTGTATACCCACAAGCACTTTGTCTGCAGTATGTTTCCTGGTGACCCCTCAGGCTTTCAAAGCTATGAAGAAAAAACCAAAGCAAAACAAAGCAAAACAAAATAAAAAAGAAAACAGTTTGCCTTTGACCTAGCACCTGCTCCAGGATTCAAAATTCCTTTTTTGAAGAAGTTCATTGACATATATAAAAAATGTTCCCACTATTACTGTAATAGGTCGTTGTGTGTGTGTGTGTGTGTGTGTGTGTGTGTTAACAGAACGACCACATTTTGTTGATAAGCACTAATATTAACATAATCACAGTCTTTTTAATTGTAGTGAAGCTTCCTGTTCTTTATTTGGTGAAAGTTCAAGTACTTCTTAAAGGGAGGGTCACTTGTTCACTTAACATTATTTAATAATAACTAAGTTCTAGTTTGCTTAAATGCAGGCATCCTTCCCTAGGTACAGTCTGTATATTTCTGACAAATGTGTGGGCTTAAAGTCATTTTTGAATTCAATCACATTTGAAAGGAGAAAAGTTTTGCATTTAAATAACAAATATTAGGAATTGAATCCTCAGTCAAGTAAGACACCTGTCTCTAGGTTTATTTTGTTTGTGAGTTTAATGCAGCTTTTCTTTATTAGGTTTTTTTTCCAAAGATTCGAAGCTAAATTAGGCATCTTTGATGTTACAGGTTTCAGCTTTAGCCTTTCACACCTGGAAATTATGCTTAAGAAAATTTTAATTCGCATATTAAGGAGGATGGTAAGAATAGCAGAGATTTTGAGAGAAGTCTGCACTTAACCTTACATACATTTTTGTGGAACTGAACTTAGACTTTTTTGCATGTTAATTAATAGTAGTGGACTGGATCTCCAAAATTTTTATGTTTTTACAATTTTTCAGACAATGTTTCCTTAATTTTTTTCTGGCTTTGCAATAGACTTGTGATTTTCCTTTCACAGCCTCCTTAGTAGACAATTATAGACCAGATATCTTCTGTACAATCAAATTCGTATTCAGTTCCCAAACCAGCTCTAAGTTGTAAAAGATGCAGATCTTTAATCTTATCAACTTGAATGAGATTTTTTGGCTTTTAAGTAAAGTTTAAGGCAAGTTCTTTTTCCATTCTATCGTGCCTCGGTGTCTCTCCGTAACACCCTGCTAGCCTCAGCTGTAAGCAAGAGACCTTAGGGCATTGATCAAGTCTAAGCAAAGTTAACAGAAAATCAATTTTCTAATTCTAAATTGGGATTATATGGTAGCTAAACCTCAGGAGTTTTCTTTTTTTTGAAAATATTTTTTCTTTCATTTTTAAAATATACTCCAGCATTTCTTTAAGTTTGATTCATGCTCTTTACTTAAATGAATACTACTGTAAAATAAACTTAAGCTATATGATTTTGTTTTAATATCCTAAATGGGGACTTAGATAAAATTCTATATTTCTGGTGTTGTGTTTCTCTCAATAAAGAAAGGGAAGATGTAATGTGCTGTGATTTGAGTAAGCCTTGGTGATATTGTATTGGTCTATTGAATTTTTATATAGCGTACCTCATGGGTATACTAACGTCAGAGACTATATGACTCAAGAAGATGGACAATCAGCTATTACTCTGGATAAGTTATCTCCAGCTAGTAGGGTCCATGAGTCCCATGAGACCACACAGCTTCACTGGGCAATTTGCTTGTATAGGGTGAGATGCTGTAAGGACAGAATCCTTGGTGGTTTTTGTCATTGCCGTTATATTTGTAGTTGAAGTAGGGTGTCATTTTGCTCTTTGTTATAGAATGTGGTGGCATGACACTGGGAAACAAACTTAAAAGGTTGAGGGCTCAACAGTTGGGTGTCTTAGTCATTTCAAGGCTTAGCTTGATTAACATTTGGTTTGCCCCTACCAGATCAGGTAACCCCTAAATCTATCAGGCTGTGGTATGAGACACAATGCTGTCTTCCCACAGAAAGGTTATAATGGGGAGAGACCTCTAGTGTTAAAACCTCTAACTGCACTTGCACTGTTCTTAGATCATGATGAGCCCTCAGAGGAAACAGGATATAGTGAGGGTATAGGGGTCGATGCTTCATATCTGGAAGATTTCTCTCCAAATGGCCTAGCAATACCTAGACTCTGATCTATGAGTTTACACATGTGCGCGCGCGTGCGCGCGCGCACACACACACACACACACACAGAGAGAGAGAGAGAGAGAGAGAGAGAGAGAGAGAGAGAGAAATAGGATTAACTCAAAGCACCCAAAATTTCGTAGTCTTCTGATCATTAGCACCTGTGAATATGTGATTGGCAAATGTCAATTATTTGCATTCTCTGTCTCTGTCTCTGTCTCTGTCTCTGTCTCTGTCTCTGTCTCTGTCTCTCTCTGTCTCTGTCTCTCTCTCTCTCTCTCTCTCTCTCTAGTATAGAATAGAGTTTATTCAGGGCACGGGGAGGGGAATTAAAAGGGTAGTAGAGAGAGAAACAGAGAGAGAGAGAGAAAGAGAGAGAGAGAGAGAGAGTAGAGGAGTAAAAGAGAGAGTAGAAGAGTAGAGGCTGGCCTTGAACACGTGGAGAGAGATGGGGGGAGGGGAATGAGGAGAGAGGGGGAGCAGGAGCAAGAAGAGTCAAAGCATGAGAGCAAGTGAGCATCTGCATACCCTCGTCAACCAGAATTTTGAGGAATAGAGCAAATAGATTCTCCTTTCTTTTCCATGATGAAAATTCTTAGGCAAAGACTTGAATCATTTGCCTTGTATCACACAGGGATTGCTGACCTGATGGGGCTCAGAGGACAGTAGCAGTGGTACTGTTGCCTCAGGTAGATCACAGGGCAAGTGTAAAAGAATGAGAGTTGGGTGCTGCTGACTTTTCTGGAATGCCACAGCAAGAATGGGAGAGTACCTGTTCTCAAAAACTATTGTCAAAGGATGGCATACAAATAACTGCTCGCTATTACCTGTTTTCCCTCTCTTCTATCATTTTAGGCATATAATTTGCTTCTGTGTATATTTTGTATAAGGTGACCTATTTTTTCAGCCATAGTAATATTCAGTACTTAAAAGTCTTCACTATAGGCCAAGATACAGTCAGTCTATCTATCTGTCTGTCTATCTATCTATCTATCTATCTATCTATCTATCTATCTATCTATCCATCATCTATCTTTCCATCTCTATATCTCATCTCTCTTTCTATTTCTATCTCTATCTCTCTCTATCTTTCTATATGTCATTTACCAATCATCTCTGTATCTAAATATATATGTATCTACATATGTATGTATGTATGTATCTATTAATCATCTATGCCTCCTCATATACAGAGAATCTTGCAATGTAATATGGTAAGTTCTGTAATGAGCCATACAGATCTTTAGGAGTTCCCTCTTAGCAGAATTAGAACCCATACGGCACACAGAAATTTAAGCTCACTGCTCTGCAGGAATCGCTTCCCATTTAGAGGGTTACACTACCCAAGGCCATGTCTGAAATCGATGCAGTTCACATTTAATGTCTGATTAATGTGTACTTAAAAAATACTTGTTGTCTTATCTAAGGAAACATGTCTTAAAAACTGTTCTAGCTTGAGATCCTCCTCAGTGACTTATCAAAATCTTACTTTGGTTATGTCATTTTTGCTGTTCAGTTATGCTTCTTCTCCTTCTTTTTGTAACTCTGAATTCCAAAAGAACATTTCAATAAATCTCTTTTGTTGTGTTCTGCTCAAAGCATTCCATAGGGATGGGAGTGTGTAATACAGGTGACTTGAATATCTCATATTCGAAAATGCGAAAATGAAGGTACAGGAGAGAATAAGTCTTTCTTTTTCCAAACTTTGTACAATTATACTTATAATTGTATACTTGTATATGTGCACAAATATAACAGTTTTCCTAACGGTAACCTTTTGGTATTCTTGTTTCATTGTATTATATACATGCATCTAATAGGTTTTGATCAAATCCATGCCCAGTCCCCTCCCAAGTTCATGCGCTCTTTTAGCCAGGGCCTAATTAGTGCTGCAAGTATGTGTGTGGGTGTAGGGCCATCTGCTGGAGGTAAGCTTTTGGCCCCTGATCACTAATGTCATAAATGGCAGGGCTAATGTAAAGAATCTAGACCCCCTACCCAAAAGCACTGTTCCCTGATACTTGAACTTGCTTGAGTAAGTTCTGGTTTACCACTGAGCTCCACAGTGTGAGAATAGGACACGTGGCCTGGGGCTATAACTGAAGACCTCAGAACAGATAAAGAAGGGACTGCTAGGATGAAATGTCACTGCTGTGCTCTGCATACAGATAAGGAGCCATGACATTTGGAGAGCATAACAAGATTTCTTTTTCCTACATAAATGTGCAGCCTGTACTTTACTAAAATAGTCATAAAATATGAAAATATATGCTTAATCTCTTTAATGAGAGACGTTTTAAGGTTGTATTGATGGCTACATCAGTTTCATTACCTGGAAGCTAAACCTTTATTCATGGAAGATTTTGAAGGAGAAGCATTAAACTAGGGATTATATATGACCTCAACTAAGTTTTATTTCAGTATAGAAACATTGTCCTCTCTCTCAATGAACATTATATAAGTGGGGATGGTTTACCTAGAATTTCAAGGTGCATCTGCCTCTCGGTTTCCATTCTCTCTCGGATACCCATCTGTGACCGCTTTCTCCTGTATTCTGCACCTGTTCTCTTGGCCTCCATATTCTGAAGGAAAAGAACAGTGTGCTTGCAATTATGTCATTAGGTATTGTGAGAACTGCATACAAACATTCTGTGTGTGTCATTGGTTTGGTATTCAGGAAATGCATAGTGTACCAGCCTCTATCCCTCCCCCAACCTTATTTTTTCTTCTCTTCCTTTTACTTTGTGTCAGTGTCTGAAGAAAATTTCAGAATTCTGAAAAGCTTGTAAATCTAAATTATGAAG
The DNA here is from genome assembly GCF_011064425.1 of Rattus rattus. Classification (NCBI taxonomy): domain Eukaryota; kingdom Metazoa; phylum Chordata; class Mammalia; order Rodentia; family Muridae; genus Rattus; species Rattus rattus. The sequence continues at coordinate 96,140,476 of NC_046157.1, read as the reverse complement.
GGAATATATCCTTAGAAGGACAGGTAATTATCTGATTATATGCATTATATCACAGAGCTATTGCAAAACGTCCTTCCATGAAGCACTAAGTTGTCTGTGGTGATTGATAAATGCTTTAACACAAAACATGAAGGCAGCTATTCACGACATACAATAAGTAATACAGAAGGAAGCTGAATAAGTGCAAAACAAAAGCAAGAGACCATTATGTCATTTTGTCAAACATTAATGAGAAGAAATACATAGTATTCAGATTGTGCCCACTCAGTTTCTTCTGAAACATCGGAATTCACTAAGTCCAATAATTGTCATGATTATAGTATATAAAACAGAGTAAATTGCACTTATAAGCTAAAAAGATCTTAGTTTGGAATAATTTGGAAGGATTTCTTCTTCTTGATAATTTCAGAGCTACTGGTACTTTTACCTATCTATGTAGCTGTAATTAGTTCCACCCCATGTGGCTTGGTAATATGCAGATCAGGAAACTGAAAGACAACAGAATGAAATAGAAATGTTAGAGGAATGTCCTCATTGCACCCTGCCATCAACATATAGCTTGTTCTACTTGAACATGAAGCTTGAGAGCGGGTGAACATGAAGTGTAACTTCATCGGACAGACCAATCGCCTTCTAAGGGGAAGCTTTTCCAAGTGATGGAAATGGGACAGGCGCTCAAACAGCAACAGTGACTGCCTTTCAGGTCCAAGGAACTTGCTTCACAGACAGGATGGTTCAGGGAATCTATTTTGTCTATGAATCTTAAATTGTAGATGAAAATGTAAGCTATGGTGTGATGGTCTGAATGAGAATGGCCTCCATTAGCTCATATGTTTGAATACCTAGTCTCTACTTGGAACTGTTTGAGGAAGATTAACAACAGGCTGTCTTTCTTGGAGGAGGCATATTACTGGGACTCTGAGATCTCAAAAGCCTATGCCATTCCCAATTTGTTTTTATGTCTCCCTCTTGTGAATGAGGATGAAAGTTATTAGCTACTGCTATTGCAGTGCTAGTCCTGCCTATTACTGCCCTGCGTCATGAGATGAAGGTCTAAGTACCCTCTGAAACGTTTAGCAAGTCCCCATAAAGTATTTCTTCTGTCAGTTGTCTTGGATATGGTGGTTTCTGCATCAAGAAAAGTAACTAAGACGTAGTGTTTCAAAATCGTTATCAACTGTTCTTTTGTAAAAAGATTTTATCTTTTATTCGTTACATGTGTGTCTCTGATGTGGGCTCTCAGAGAAGTCAGGAGAGGGCATCAGATCTGTCAGAGATAGAGTTAGTAGAGTCACCTACTGTAAAGTAAAACTGTGACGTACATGTTCAATATAGACGATAGGTACAGTTCCCCGTTTCATACCTTCTCCTCATCCACTCCAGTGTCTCCACAAGGATGTCCCCACCCCACTAACCCCTCCAGATCTCTAAACTTCCTGAGGCCTACAGTCTCTTGAGGGTTAGGTGCATCTCCCAAGACCTGACATCATTACTGATGCGATGGGACACTCACAAAAAGGGACCTACTATGATTGCCCTCAAAAAGACCCAACAAGCAGCTGAAAGAATCAGATGCAGATATGTGCACCCAACCAATGAACAGAAGCTGCTGACCCCTCTGGTTGAATTAGGGAAAAGCAAGAGTAAGCTGAGGAGGACCAACTCTAGGAGGTCCTCTCTAGGAGGACCAGTAGTCTCAATTAACCTGGACCCCTGAGATTTCTTATTTATTTTAAAAATAAAATGGAACAGAGATTTGGGGTACAGATTATGGGGGTAATCTGGCCAGCTGTAGATTTGTTTGAACTGCTTATATATACATACACTAATTTTTGTATTTCCATAGTCTTTAACTTTTTCCAGAGTTTATATTTTCTTTTTGTTTGAAGTTTAAAGTCGTTCAGGGTGAATATTTTTCTCATTTTAATTTGGCTAAAGCTAACCCTTTGTCATTCCATATATAGTTTTGTGCCACACCTTCCAAATTGTTTCTTTTAAAAAGACACATTTTGCTTCATTTCTTCATAATATTATGAAACTATTTGTTTTTACTTAAGTAACTACTCTGATTGATCTTCATTTGTGAGAAAAACAATTCAATTTAGAATATTATTCTTCCAGATAGAGAAACATTTTTCCAGCCATAATTAATATTTAGTGCACGTCCCTGGTGGGTTTGCAATCCTGTCAATATTTAGCAAGTGTTCATGTTACCTTTTTATCTATAGACTTGCTAGTACATAATACTGCTCCATTGTTTTAAAATTAAAACTAGGTTAATTTTATAACTAAGAAATGACAATCAGCACTTCAAGTATGATCACTGGGATTTTTAATATTGGTTACCAAATTCAATGAATCTGGACTCAACTAAGTATTAAGTCACTGGGCACAACTGTGAGGGACTTTCTTTATCTGATTCCATAGGTGGAAGACAGCAATTTAGACAGCACTTTTTGGTGTTATCCTACAGAAAAAGAGGCCCGAGAGAAGAACTTTCTAGCTTTTGGTTCCTTGCCTTTGAGTCTAAATGGAGAATTCATCTACTTTGTTTCTGTTGTTGTTGATATTGCTCCTAAATCCCTTCCTTAGACTGTAATGCGAACTGATGATCAGAGGTTCTCCAGGATCCCCCAGTTTTCCAGCACATGACTGGGAATGCTCTGTTATCCTGCTCAGGGAACTGGAAGGCTACTAGGTTCTCAATCTCTCCAGTAAGGTAGTCATATTAGCCTACCCAGATCAGCTTATGAAAGAACACCTAATAAATCTTTTTGTTCCTCTAGGGCAGTGGGTATCAACCTGTAGGTTGCAACACCTGTATTTCCAAAAAGAAACATTAAATTTCTATTTTTAATCTTTATTAACTTGAGTATTTTTTTTTTATTAACTTGAATATTTCTTATATACATTTGAGTGTTATTCCTTTCCGGTTTCGGGCAAACATCCCCCCCCTCCCCTTCCTTATGGGTGTTCCCTCCCCACCCCTCCCCCATTGCCGCCTCCCCCCAACAGTCTAGTTCACTGGGGTTCAGTCTTAGCAGGACCCAGGCTTCCCCTTCCACTGGTGCTCTTACTAGGATATTCATTGCTACCTATGAGGTCAGAGTCCAGGGTCAGTCCATGTATAGTCTTTAGGTAGTGGCTTAGTCCCTGGAAGCTCTGATTGCTTGGCATTGTTGTACATATGGGGTCTCGAGCCCTTCAAGCTCTTCAGTTCTTTCTCTGATTCCTTCAACTGGGGTCCTATTCTCAGTTCAGTGGTTTGCTGCTGGCATTCGCCTCTGTATTTGCTGTATTCTGGCTGTGTCTCTCAGGAGCGATCTACACTTCTGCACTTCTTTGCTTCATCCATCTTGTCTAATTGGGTGGCTGTATATATATGGGCCACATGTGGGGCAGGCTCTGAATGGGTGTCCCTTCAGTCTCTGTTTTAATCTTTGCCTCTCTCTTCCCTGCCAAGGGTATTCTTGTTCCCCTTTTAAAGAAGAAGTGAAGCATTCACATTTTGATCATCCGTCTTGAGTTTCATTTGTTCTAGGCATCTAGGGTAATTCAAGCATTTGGGCTAATAGCCACTTATCAATGAGTGCATACCATATATGTCTTTCTGTGATTGGGTTAGCTCACTCAGGATGATATTTTCCAGTTCAACCATTTGCCCTACGAATTTCATAAAGTCATTGTTTTTGATAGCTGAGTAATATTCCATTGTGTAGATGTACCACATTTTCTGTATCCATTCCTCTGTTGAAGGGCATCTGGGTTCTTTCAGCTTCTGGCTATTATAAATAAGGCTGCGATGAACATAGTGGAGCACGTGTCTTTTTTTATATGTTGGGGCATCTTTTGGGTATATGCCCAAGAGAGGTATAGCTGGATCCTCAGGCAGTTCAATGTCCAATTTTCTGAGGAACCTCCAGACTGATTTCCAGAATGGTTGTACCAGTCTGCAACCCCACCAACAATGGAGGAGTGTTCCTCTTTCTCCACATCCTCACCAGCATTTGCTGTCACCTGAGTTTTGATCTTAGCCATTCTCACTGGTGTGGTGAAATCTCAGGGTTGTTTTTTTTTTTTTTTTCGGAGCTGGGGACCGAACCCAGGGCCTTGCGCTTCCTAGGCAAGCGCTCTACCACTGAGCTAAATCCCCAACCCCCTCAGGGTTGTTTTGCATTTCCCTGATGACTAAAGATGTTGAACATTTCTTTAGGTGTTTCTCAGCCATTCGGCATTCCTCAGCTGTGAATTCTTTGTTTAGCTCTGAACCCCATATTTTAATAGGGTTATTTGTCTCCCTGTGGTTTAACTTTTTGAGTTCTTTGTATATTTTGGATATAAGGCCTCTATCTGTTGTAGGATTGGTAAAGATCTTTTCCCAATCTGTTGGTTGCCATTTTGTCCTAACCACAGTGTCCTTTGCCTTACAGAAGCTTTGCAGTTTTATGAGATCCCATTGTCGATTCTTGATCTTAGAGCATAAGCCATTGGTGTTTTGTTTAGGAAATTTTTTCCAGTGCCCATGTGTTCCAGATGCTTCCCTAGTTTTTCTTCTATTAGTTTGAGTGTGTCTGGTTTGATGTGGAGGTCCTTGATCCACTTGGACTTAAGCTTTGTACAGGGTGATAAGCATGGATCGATCTGCATTCTTCTACATGTTGACCTCCAGTTGAACCAGCACCATTTGCTGAAAATGCTATCTTTTTTTCCATTGGATGGATTTGGCTCCTTTGTCAAAAATCAAGTGACCATAGGTGTGTGGGTTCATTTCTGGGTCTTCAATTCTGTTCCATTGGTCTATCTGTCTGTCTCTGTACCAATACCATGCAGTTTTTATCACTATTGCTCTGTAATACTGCTTGAGTTCAGGGATAGTGATTCCCCCTGAAGTCCTTTTATTGTTGAGGATAGTTTTAGCTATCCTGGGTTTTTTGTTATTCCAGATGAATTTGCAAATTGTTCTGTCTAACTCTTTGAAGAATTGGATTGGTATTTTGATGGGGATTGCATTGAATCTGTAGATCGCTTTTGGTAAAATGGCCATTTTTACTATATTAATCCTGCCAATCCATGAGCATGGGAGATCTTTCCACCTTCTGAGGTCTTCTTCAATTTGTTTCTTCAGTGTCTTGAAGTTCTTATTGTACAGATCTTTTACTTGCTTGGTTAAAGTCACACCGAGGTACTTTATATTATTTGGGTCTATTATGAAGGGTGTCGTTTCCCTAATTTCTTTCTCGGCTTTTTTCTCTTTTGTGTAGAGGAAGGCTACTGATTTATTTGAGTTAATTTTATACCCAGCCACTTTGCTGAAGTTGTTTATCAGCTTTAGTAGTTCTCTCTGTGTGGAACTTTGGGATCACTTAAATATACTATCATATCATCTGCAAATAGTGATATTTTGACTTCTTCTTTTCCGATCTGTATCCCCTTGACCTCCTTTTGTTGTCTGATTGCTCTGGCTAGAACTTCAAGAACTATATTGAATAAGTAGGGAGAGAGTGGGCAGCCTTGTCTAGTCCCTGATTTTAGTGGGATTGCTTCAAGTTTCTCTCCATTTAGTTTAATGTTAGCCACTGGTTTGCTGTATATGGCTTTTACTATGTTTAGGTATGGGCCTTGAATTCCTATTCTTTCCAGGACTTTTATCATGAAGGGTGTTGAATTTTGTCAAATGCTTTCTCAGCATCTAATGAAATGATCATGTGGTTTTGTTCTTTCAGTTTGTTTATATAGTGGATCACGTTGATGGTTTTCCATATATTAAACCATCCCTGCATGCCTGGGATGAAGCCTACTTGATCATGGTGGATGATTGTTTTGATGTGCTCTTGGATTCGGTTTGCCAGAATTTTGTTGAGTATTTTTGCATCGATGTTCATAAGGGAAATTGGTCTGAAGTTCTCTTTCTTTGTTGGGTCTTTGTGTGGTTTAGGTATAAGAGTAATTGTGGCTTCATAGAAGGAATTCGGTAGTGCTCCATCTGTTTCAATTTTGTGGAATAGTTTGGATAATATTGGTATGAGGTCTTCTATGAAGGTCTGATAGAATTCTGAACTAAACCCGTCTGGACCTGGGCTCTTTTTGGTTGGGAGACCTTTAATGACTGCTTCTATTTCCTTAGGAGTTATGGGGTTGTTTAACTGGTTTATCTGTTCCTGATTTAACTTCGGTACCTGGTATCTGTCTAGGAAATTGTCCATTTCCTGTAGATTTTCAAGTTTTGTTGAATATAGGCTTTTATAGTAAGGTCTGATGATTTTTTGAATTTCCTCTGAATCTGTAGTTATGTCTCCCTTTTCATTTTGTTAATAGTAGCAAAATTGTAGTTATGAAGTAGTAATGAAAATAATTTTATGCTTGGGGGGTCACCATAACAATAGGAACTGTATTAAAGATCATGGCATTAAGAAGATTGAGAAACACTGCCCAGGAAAAATCTGACTAGACACATAAGTATCTAGTATTCAGTCCAAAACAAATACTATACATTTTCTCTTTAATTCTAACTTCATTGCTGCCTTTTAAATTAAAAATAGACTTTTCTTTCCTCAAATCACCCCCACAATATTTAAAATAATGTATTTTGTGATTGGTATTTTAAATCAACCATCTAGTAGAGTGCTTAGATGTCTCTTTAACTCCAATGAGAATAATTTTTAAAATCTCAGATGATGACACCACTTAGCTATTGTATTTTATTGAAAATAATTTTGATGGTGCATTATAATTATAATTTTACTTCTTTTCTTTAAGATCCTCCCTACTTCCCCACCCATCCAACTTAATGCCTTCTTTCTCTCTTTCCATAGAGAAAACAAAATAATAATCCCATAAAACAAAGCAGAGAAAAGAAGATCAAAAAACAAACAATGAATAAGAAAACACAGATACATACACATACAAACACCCCTGCAACACCCTGCCCAAAAAACCAGACAAACTTAAATTCACACACACACACACACACAAAAAGAAAAAGAAAAACCAGAAACCATGATAGATAAGCCAAATGCAAGTAACGTTAAACACAACGAAATAAACAAAACGCCAAGTAAGGTACTATGAGACAAAATAGCATTGAGTTTATCTTATCTTGGTCCTCTGCTGCTAGGCATTAAACCTCTCTCAAGTGTGGTGTATTCCTATTGAGTCTCTATTGGAGAAACTAGTTCTCCTGTGTTAGTGACTATTAATCACAGATAGCTTCTGGGAAAGGGATGTAGACATACCCATCACTTACTATCTTTTCACTTGAACCCCATCTGGGCTGTACTTCTGCAGTCCCTGTGTATGCTGTCGCAATCTCTGAGAAGTCATATATGTGTCAGTCCTGTAGAGTCTGAGTGGTACTGTTTCCTTCCTGTCTTGAATCCCCAACACCTCACAATTTTTTTGCCTCCATTTTTGCAGAATCCCCTGCGCTCTGAGGGGAGGAATTGATGAAGGACTGAGTTTTTCTCTGCTTGTTTGCCAGTTATGTGTCTCCTTACTTTCCCATGTACTGCGGAAGGAAGAAATAAAGATTTTCTGATGCTGACAGAGTGAGACACTGATCCCTGTGTATAGTAAAATATCAGTAGAAGTTATTTTGTTGCTGTGTTTCTTTAGCAGAAAAAGAATTTCATTTTCTGCTAGCTTCATGTTCTACCTAGTCTTGGGTTCTTGGCCACCTGAGCAGTGGCGGGTATGAGTTCTGTCTCATGGAGTGAGCCTTAAATCTAATAAGATAATGGTTGGTTACTTCCACCATGCTTGTGGCATTGTTGCACTAGCATATAAGGCAGACAGGTCACTACTGTAGGTCAGAAGGTAGCTAGATGGGTGTCTACCCTTTTCCTCTGGTGACATACAGAAACCCTTCCAGTCCCATAAATACTACTTAAAAGAGGTAAAAGTATCTAGTTAAGCATCATCTCAACTTCTCAGTCTTCAGTGAGATACGTAGGTGTTGTCTTCAACAATAGGCCTTTACTATCAGTTTATAGAAATCAAACAGCATACTTAACAATTGTTTGGATGATTTGTGTGTTTACAGAAGGTCCCATTTGGCCAACAACTCAATTAGATAAAACTCATTCCTGGCCCCGGAGATTTGACTGGCTTTCACAAAAAATCTAGTTGGGGCTTGTCTCCCATCATTTGGTGATTCTCTTTATATTTCTTTTCTTATACGTATACATTTTAAGAAACTTCTACTGGGGTAGGTTTTCCTTATGATCATTCAAATGGCCCTTAGTATTAGTGGCCCCTTACTATGTATATTCCTTCTCTTACTCCCCTCTTTTCTCTCCCTTTCCATTTAATCTTCCTATTCGAACTCCCTCCCATCTCACCATAACTACATATTCTATTTATCCCTACCTTAAGAGTTCCTTCCTTTCCTCTTATTCCCTCACTCTATACATAAGGTCTATGTTTACTAGGATAGTAGCATAACTATTGAAGGCTTAAAAGTTAAGCCTATACATGTAAACAGATATATACTTTGTGTCTGAGTAACCTCACTTAGAATGATTTATTTCTAGATCCATCCACTGTGAATTATGTTATTTTATTTTGCTAACAACCAAGTAATATTCTACTCTGTAAATATACTACATTTTCATTATCCATTCATTCATGATGGACACTTTGTATGGTTCCACATTTGGCTATGGTGAATAGACTATCAAAGGCATGAATGAAAAAATTATCTGTGTAGTAGGACATAGAGTACTTTGGGTATATACCCAAGAAAATATCGCTCTATCTTAAGGTAGATCTATTCCCAGTTTTCCAAGGAACAGACACATTGATTTCCATAATGGCTATACCAGTTTGAAGTCCTATTAGCAATGGACAATCCTGCATTCTCACCAGCACAGGATGTCATTTTTTTTCCACCTTGATCATTATCACTGGTGTAAGTTGAAATCCTAAAGTAGTTTCTATTTCCATTGTCCTGATGACAAAGGATATTGATCATTTATTTAAGAGTTCCTTGGACATTTGTGTTTCATCTTTTGAGAGATCTCTATTTCAGAACCTCTTTTTTTAAGCTGGATTTTTTCATTTCCATTTTAAATGTTATCCCCCTCCCCAGTTTCCCCTCCAGAAACACCTATCCCATTCCCTGTCCCCTGTTTCAATGAAGGTGCTCCCTCAACCACCCATTCACTCCCTTCCACCTTCTCACCCTGACATTCCCCTACACTGGGGCATTGAGCCTTCACAGGGCCTAGGGTCTCTCCTCCCATTGATGACCAATAAGGCTCCATAGGTGGATGTACAAGGCTCCTCTGCCACAGATGCGTATGGCGCCATAGGTCCTGTGGGATGGTGGTTTAGTCCTTGGGAACTCTTGGGCATCTGGTTCGTTGATATTGTTGTTCTTATGGGGTTCTTATGCAAACCCCTTCAGTTACTTCAGTCCTTTCTCTAACTCCTCCATTGGGGACCCTCTTAGTTCAATGGTTGGCTGCAAACATGTGCCTCTGTATTTGTCAGGCTCTAGCAGAGCTTCTCAGGACACAGCTATATCAGGTTCCTGTGAGCATGCACTTCTTGGCATCTGCAATATGTCTGGGCTTGGTAGCTGTATATGGGCTGGATCTCCAGGTGGGGCAGTCTCTGGATGGCCTTTTCTTCAGTCTCTTCTCCGTACTTTATCTCCCTATTTCCTCCTGTGAGTATTTTTGTTCCCCCTTCTAATATTTAAAGCGTCAACACTTTGGTCTTCCTTCTTCTTGAGCTTCATTTGTTTCTTAATTTAATGTCCAGGGTTTGCTTTTTTTTTTAGTTCTTTTAAAAAATATTTTTAGATATTGACCCTTTATTATATATGTAGTTGGTAAACATCTTTGCCTGATAATGTAGTCTGATGCTTTGTGAAATTATGATATCATTTGGCGTATAAAGACTTCAATTTCATGAGGTCCTATTCGTTAATTTCTGTTCTTAGAGTCTGTGCTGTTGGTGACCTTTTCAGAAAGTGTTTGCCTGTAACAGTGAGTTCAAGACTCTTCTCCACATTCTCTTTTATCAGCTTCAGTTTATCTGGCCTTATGTTGAGGTCCTTGATTAGTTTCCATTTTGTAACTCAGCTATTGTATCAGTTTAAAGCAATTTAAGAATCCAGCATCTTACTCTACTTTAAAAGTTAGGTTGATAATCAAATATACTTTTCAGGAACAAAATTAAGAGAAAGTAATACAGTAATTTACAACAGTAAAATTTGATTAATATATTACTTTTGTGAATGAATGCCATATATGTATATACTTGTGTGTATGTGTATGTGTTCACATGAGTGGATTGTGTGTGCTATGGCATGCTTATTATTCACTCATTAGATGTCAATTCTTACTGTCCATCTTGTTTGAGACAAGATTTGTTTTGTAGCTCTCTGCTAGGTCCAATATGTGAGTCAGTTTCCAAAATTCCAGGCTGTGGTCATTAAACAAGGAATGCTCCCCATTGTTTTGCACATTTAAATGCTTGTTCCACAGTTGGGGGGACTTACGGTGTGTGTCCTGGTTGGAGAAATTATATCACTTAAGGTGAGCTTTGAGCGTTTAAACTCTTTTGTCATTCTTAGTGCTCTTTCTCTAATTTGTTCTTGAGTACAAGATGTAATCTCTTAGCTTTCTGTTACTGACAGTATTCCTTTACTCTGACTTCATGAATTCTAATCCTCTGGGATGAAAAAAATAAACACATTTTTCTCAAAGGTGCCTTAGTGGTGGCATTTTATCCAAGTATTAGAAAAGTAATTAACACTACCAGTCTCCCACCTCCAATCTCATATCTTCATTGGATCAGTCATGATTATTATTTGTGACTTTACCTTGGCTTTATATATTCAAACTAAGAGCCATGAAATTGTGTGACCTATCCACAAAGCCAAAACACATATTGTTTTTGTAAAATTTGTCTTATTACCAGTGACTTCTGACTTCTTTACTCATTCTAGACTTTGAACATTTTCAGCACACACTCTCTCTCTCTCTCTCTCTCTCTCTCTCTCTCTCTCTCTCTTTCTCTCTCTCTCTCTCAAATTGACTTTTTTTCTATAAGGTCTAGAGATATTGAGTCCTTTTTGAATTCTGACTTGAATGGATTTTTAAAGAAGAGAAGTGAAGGGTGGGTGGATGATTGCATAGTACTTATATTGCCCTCACTCCTTATTAACAGAAGTTCCTCTTTTCTGCCATATTTCTGAGTTCAGATATATGCAATCATGTTCTTTCTTAGTTCTCTTTGATTGTCTTCATATATTATTTCAAGTAATTTAAAAGGAAATATATGGAAGATAAAATAACTAAGTTAAAAGTAGTAGATTTTTTTCTCCATTCTTGCTTGAATTATGGTTGTACCCATTAGAATAAAATGATGTATTTGGGCAACAAGCCACGCAAAATATCAATGCCTTAATATAACATAGGTCTAATCTCATTGATATCACATATATATCATAGCACAGCCATAGAACAAGTTGCTCCTTCAAGTATTGTTACTCTGGACAAACTGTAGGAATACTCACAATATACCTCTCCAGTTACCAAATCTAAAGGCTGAACACAAGTTATTGGATGCTCTTCATCAGGAATTATGGAGGACAGCAACTCCTCTCAATTTTGTGAACAAAACACCTACTGTACATTGATATATCTGTAATAGAGAGGACACCAAGAAAAGAAATTCTTAATGTTACAAGAAAAAAGCACGGATAAATATTCAGGATTCACAATTCTCAAAATGATTTAGTTCATTTTTGTTCCAGAAATTCTGTAAGTTGAAGACTAAGTTTCTCAGAATTATTCTCAATGATTTCTGTGTTTCTATGCAGGTTTGGTTTAGATTATGCTTTTGTATAAAATGTCTTTATATCTACCAAATGTCTATATATCTGCACTGAAGTTCCTATGACCTTTGCTGCATTAACTCCAGGGATTTTAGTTTTACTTCTTTACTTACCTTATAAACATAAAGTTTATTCATCATCCTTTTCTCACAACTCTCCTCTTATACATATTCCATCTATCTTTAAAATGACCTTGTTACTTATCAAGTATGTCACATTCATATTCTTGCTAATACCTGACACAGGTTAGTCACTATCGCTGTCACCAATATTACTATAAAAACTCTGAGCTTGTCTGAGCACTTGAGATTTTGCTCATGCTGTGTCAATTCTGTGCACTCCCCTATCTTTTAAATGTGCCATGACTCATAGGTTCAGAATACACCAGTTATTCCTTATCATACTAGAATAGGAATGAAACACCTTTCAATAACTAGCCTTGCTCTCTCTTCTTCCCTCATCTATTACCCTGTTCTGTTCTAGACACACCAACTTGTTACCTGGGAATATTCCAAAGTCAGTCTCTTCTGGAATGTAAATGTGGATCAAAACCACTATTTCACACTCATATTCCTCACCAAATTTCAATTTCCTTCACTCAATACTTTTGATATGATAGTTTATCAGGACCTGCTTTGATTCTCACTTCCACCCTGTCCTATATGGTTTTGTCTTTAGTTCCTTTCATAGTATTTATTGTTTCTTGGCATTGTGCTATGCATTAGGTTATCTAATACTTGCCTCTTTTTCCTCTGAATGATGTTTTCCGTTGTCTCAGAGCAATGGCTTATACATTTAACATTTATTTTCTCTCATATGTGAAAAGTTTTCTTAAAATAATTGACAATGTTTGGTTACTTATTCAGCTCACTTATTTTCTTTAATGAAGAATCTGAATGAATTAGGTAGAACATCTTTGGGATGATAGCAAGAACTTAAGCAAGAAATAATTCCTAGTATCTCTAGCAGTAAGAATAGACCTGACCTCCTTGCCCTTACCTACATAATTCTGGTTTTCTTTGTGTACTAATCAAGAATATATTAGCATTTCATACATTTATGGTGAGCTTCACAATTTTCATTGAAAGCATGAAACTGTGATGGTGCAGAAAAGTCCAAACATACAGCCACATTGATATCCAAAGAGTGCCCAACCATACAGCTATATCAACATCAAGGAAATTATCAGTCACTATCAAATGATTAAGAATAGCATGATCAACCACTCAGTCACATGGATTCAATAGAAATAATTAGCAATGCAACTACCTATTGTTTTCTTATTACTTCATCTTAACCCCACCAATTATGTTGTGTGTTAAAATATATTTACATCAGGGAGGATCATTTAGAAATAAAGAAGAGACAAACAAGGAGACATGGGGAAGGGAGTGGGGGAAGCACATCAATTAAGGACATATTGACATATACCTATAAACTTGTCATAGTGAAATCCATCATTTTTAAAAATTTAATCCAGGACCCCAGTCCACAGGAAGGTGCTACCAAGATTCAGAGTGGATCTTCTCAGTAAAATCTCTCTGAGAAATCATCATAGAAATCATCATACCACCACAGAAACCATCACTACCACGGAAACACTCAGAAGTCCCATCAAATTCACAATCAAGATAAACCTTCACAGCTCGCAACTTTGAATGCTGGAAACCAGAAGTCTACAATCTTTCATCACTGACTTATTTTTTCACTTCCTGTATTTAACATAGGTAAAACAGTGTAGTCCCATATTCTACTTCCTCAATAGGGGTGTTAAAGCACTGGGGCACACAAGGAAGGAAGGGATGAATTAGAGCCCTGAACCAGTGGGGCAGCAGGGTCTCAGGATGGTAGCGAGTACCAAGATCATCAGGCCTGGCCACAAATATATTTACCCATCGAGTTATCATGTTATCCCAGAATGATAGGTTTTGAGTCAATTTGTAATGTAGTATACAATGGAGATCAATTTTCTCCAAAAATTTCTCCTGATTTTCTCGCTCTATTCTTTAGTGATTTCTTTTTCTTATTGACTGCATTGGCAAGATTGCTAAAATCTTCCAGCATTGAGCGTGCTGGTGTGTTTCTGCGCTTTATGGTCTTTTCTTATATTTATTTTTCATGACATGGAATTTAATGCCACAATTGCTTGATAAAAACTTTAGGAATATTATTTTGGTCTTATCCAAACTTATACACAATGAATTATACTCTATTTATCCATTTTTTTCATTGAGGCCGTTTTTGATTTTTGGGATACGAATGCTCCAGTGAACTGGAACTACAAGATGTTTGTTTGTTGGTTGTTTTTTTTGAGACAAGAGTTCCCTCTGAAACCCTGGCTGTCCTGGAACCCTTTCTGTAGACCAGGCTAGCCTAGAATTCAGAGATTTGCCTGAATCTGCCTCCCAAGTGCTGGGATTAAAAGATATATAATGGTTTCTCATTTTTTTCTGTTCTTATTAACAGCTTTGGCTTCTGAAATAAATTTTACATGACTGGAGAGATGGCTCAATGGCACACATACTATATTGCCAGGAGCCAAGCATGCTTACATCCTCTGTCTCAGGAATTTTTCTTACGAATGCTCCGCTCATTATATAGCCTCTATCTCTAGGAAAATTAAGCCAGTTACAGCCTCCGGCTCTGGGACACCTAGCCAGTTGTCCGTTATCAATTTTACAGTCTCTGTCTCCAGCTGTCCATTCTTATCAGCTTATACCTGCAATTTACGGTTTAGGACTATAGGGAGGGTGGTGGCAGTGATGGATCGGTCCTGGGTTCTGGGTGACTTTCCTGCTTGCTTGTGTTTTATAAGCCGCTGTTTTTAAATAAAATTTGAGAGCTCGATCAGACCATAGACTTGCTTTCCTTCGGGCCTCCTGTCCCCCATTCTTTCGCCCACTCCCAGGTCTCTGCTGAACCTCCCATGGTCGGGGCACTATATACCAGTATATTCTTCCAAAAGGACATAATTTTAACATCCACTCAGCAGCTAACAGATTCTATGCCTTATATTCCAAGTTCCGATGTATGGAATATTCTCTTCTGTCTACGGCAGGCACTGCATGCACATGACACAGACATATATGTACGCAAAGGTTCCACCCAAATATAAATAAAAGAAACAAACAAAAAAAAAGATCTAAAAAGACCGCTCATCAGGATAAACATGTACAGTATCATCATTCATCTTTAAATTCTGATTTCTTATGTTCTTAATGTTTCCCCTTATATGAAACTCATGATTTCTTTTATGATTTTATATTTTCTGAAAATTCTGTCCTTTGATATTCTCATTTCCCCTCCATGGTCTCATGTTTATTATTTTTATTTCTTTTAGCATTTTGTGAAATAATTTTTTGCTAAGTCTCTATGTTATATTTTTATTGGATACTTGCAACTCTTTTATTGTCTAGTGATGTGAATTCTGTTTCTTTTTTTTTTTAATCTTTAATAAAGTACTGGTTGGATTTGACCTTGATTAGTTTCTATTGCTTATGTTATTTGTAATTATTCTTGGGGGAGAATTCCAAAACGAGTATGGGTTTCAGGAGGTTTCCCAGTGTCAAAGAACTCCATCTTCCATTGTTTAGTCCCCAACTGTTTCTTTTATTGATGTGATCTTCAGTTTCTCTTTCTGTCTATATTGTACTGCTTATAGTCCATTTAGAGCAAGATTTTTTATTTATCTATTACAATTGCCTGTTTCAGAAAGGAATACTGATTGGATTGGAGACCTAGTAAGGAATATTGTTATTTCAGTTCATTTTGAGCCTCTGAGCTTGCAGTCCCCCCTTGCAGAAAGTGAAAATTCCCCCACTCTCTTTTTCATTAATTTATTTCTGTATTCACTTTACATCCCAATTGCTGTCACCCACCCTCCTCTCCTCCAAGCCCATCCTCCCCCCCTTTCTCATATCTCTGCATTTTCCTCTTTGAGGAGAAGGGGAAACTCTTCCCTTTGTTACTCTTCTGCACTTAGTCAGCCTACTTTCCATTCTGTAGTTAGTAGACCTTGGTGGTTTTCCTGTTCTTTTTTTTTCCCATATATTTCTTTCTTATTTATTTATTTATTTATTTATTTATTTATTTATTTATTCATTTATTTTTGGTATTCTCTTTTTTCCCCTCCATCTTTATTAAATTGGGTATTTCTTATTTACATTTCAATTATTATTCCCTTTCCCTGTTTCCAGGCCAACATCCCCCTAACCCTTCCCCCTCCCCTTCTATATAGGTGTTCCCCTCCCCATCCTCCCCTCATTACTGCCCGCCCCCCAACAATCACATTCACTGGGGTTCAACTTCATCAATCATCACCACTGCAGCTTACTTTTCTTTATAGAGACCTAGTACTATGTGACTGAGACTTCTTTCTTTAGTCATTTTGCTAATTCTGTCTTATGTTTAGCCTCAGGTGCCTCAGGTGTCTGGTTTTTGTTGTTTTGGAGATTTTCTTTTTTTTTTTTTTTTTTTTTTTTGGTTTTAGAGTTTGGAAAGATAAGATGTCTACAGTGGTTGTACCAGCTTGCAAGCCCACCAACAATAGAGGGGTGTTCCTCTTTCTCCACATCTTCGCCAGCATCTGCTGTCACGTGAGTTTTTGATCTTAGCCATTCTGACTGTTGTGAAGTGGAATCTCAGGGTTGTTTTGACTTGTATTTCCCTGATGACTAAGCATGTTGAACATTTCTTTAGGTGCTTCTTGGTTATTCGAAATTCCTCAGCTGAGAGTTTTTTGTTTTATTTGATTCTCTGGAGTTTGACATCTTGAGTTCTTTATGTATTATATACTAGCCCTCTATTGGACATAGCATTGGTAAAGATCTTTTTACAACCTGGTGGTTACTGTTTTGTCGTAATGACAGTGTCCTTTGACTTACAGAAGCTCTTCAATTTTATAAGTCTCATTTGTGGATTCTTGATCTTAAAGCACAAGCTATAGGTGTTCTGTTCAGGAAAATTCCCCCTGTGCCCATATGTTCAAGGCTCTTCCCCACTTTCTCTTCTATTAAACTCAGTGTATCAGGTTTTATGTGGAGGTCCTTGATACACTTGGATTTGAGCTTTATACAAGGCAGTAAGAATGGTTTGATTTGTATTCTTCTACATGCTGACTGCAGTGGAACCAGTACCATTTGTTGAAAAGGCTTTCTTTTTTCCACTGGATGGTTTAAGCTCGTTTGTCAAAGATTAAATGACCATAGGTGTATGGGTTCATTTCTGGGTCGTCAATTCTATTCCATTCATCTACCTGCTCGTTTCTGTACCAATACCATACAGTTTTTATCACGATTGCTCTGTAATACAGTTTGAGGTTAGGGATTGTGATTTCCCCAAGAAGTTATTTTATTGTTGAGAATGGTTATCACTATCTTAGGTTTTTGTTATTCCAAATGAATTTGCAAATTGCTCTTTCTAACTCTGTGAAGAATTGAGTTGGAATTTTGATGGCCATTGAATTTGTAGATTGCTTTTGGCATGATGGTCATTTTTACAATATTAATCTTGCCAATCCATGAGCATGGGAGATCTTTCCATCTTCTGAGATCTTCTTCAATTTCTTTCTTCAGAGACTTGAAGTTCTTGTCATACAGGTCTTTCACTTGCTTGGTTAGAGTCATATCAAGGTATTTTATGTTATTTGTGACTATTGTGAAGGGTGTCATTTCCCTAATTTCTTTCTCAGCCTGTTTATCCTATGAGGAAGGCTACTGATTTGTTTGAGTTAATTTTATATTCAGCCACTTTGCTGAAGTTGTTTATCAGGTTTAGAAATTCTCTGGTAGAATTTTTGGGGTCACTTAAATATACTACCACGTCATCTGCAAATAGCGATATTTTGACTTCTTCCTTTCCAATTTGTATCCCTTTGACTTCCTTTTGTTTTCTAATTACTCTGGCTAAGACTTCAATTATCATATTGAATAGGTAGGGAGAAAGTGGACAGCCTTTTCAAGTCCCTGATTTTAGTTGGAATATTTCAAGTTTCTCTCCTATTAGCTTAATCTTCTTGACTACTAGTTTACTATATATTGCTTTTTCTATGTTTACATATGGCCCTTGAGTTTCTGATCTTTCCAAGACTTTTAACAAGAAGGGGTGTTGAATTTTGTCAAATGCCTTCTCAGCCTCTAATGAAATGATCATTTTTTTTTTTTTTGCTTTGAGTTTGTTTATATGGTGGATTTCATTGAATGATTCCCATATATTGAACCATGCCTGTATTGCTGGTATGAATCCTACTTGATCATGATGGATGATCATTTTGATATGTTCTTGGATGCTGTTTGCGAGAATTTTGTTGAATAATTTTGCATCAATATTAATAAGGGAAATTGGTCTGAAGTTCTCTCTCTTTTTGGGTGTTTGTGTGGTTTAGGTATAAGCATAATTGTGGCTTCATATAATAAATTGGGCAGTGCTCCTTATGTTTCTCTTTGTGGAATAGTTTGAAGAGTATTGGTATTACTTTTTGAAGATCTGATAGAATTCTGTACTAAAACCATGTGGTCCTGGACTTTTTTTGGTTGGGAGACTTTTAATGACTGCTTCTATTTCTTTAGCAGTTATGGGACTGTTTAGATAGTTTATCTGATCCTGATTTAACTTTGGTACCTGGCATCTATCTAGAAAATTGTTCATTTTCTTCAAATTTTCCAATTTTGTTGAGTATAGGCTTTTGTAGTAGGATCTGATGATTTTTTGAATTTCCTCAATTACTGTTGTTATGTGTCCCTTTTCATTTCTGATTTTGTTAATTTAGATACACTATCTCTGCTCTGTGGTTAGTCTGGCTAAGGGTTTATCTACCTTGTGATTTTTCAAAGAACCAGCTCCTAGTTTTGTTGGTTCTTTTTATAGTTTTTTATTTCTACCTGGTTGATTTCAGCTCTGGGTTTCATTATTTGCTGTCCTGGGTGTATTTGCTTCTTTTTGTTCTAGAGCTTTCAGCTGTCCTGACAAGCAGCTAGTGTATGCCCTTTCCAGTTTCTTTTTTGGAGGCACTCAGAGCTATGAGAATTGGACTTAGTACTACCTGAGTACCCAGCTCTATCATTCCTGGGCATATACCCAAAAGATGCTTCAACATAAAACAAGGTCACATGATCCAATTTGTTCATAGCAACGTTATGTATAATAGCTAAGAGCTGGAAAGAACCCAGATGTCCTTCAACAGAGGAATGGATACAGAAAATGTGGTACATCTACACAATGGAGTATTACTCAACTATTAAAAACAATGACTTCATGAAATTCTTAGGTACATGGATTGAACTAGAAAATATCATCCCATGTGAAGTAACATAATCACAAAAAACACACATGTGTTCACTCACTAATATGTGGATATTAGCCCAAATGATCAGAATATTCAAGATACAATTTTTAGACCACATGAAGCTCAAGAAGGAAGACCAACGTGGGGATGCTTCAGTCGTTCTTAGTATGAAGAACAAATCCTCACAGGAGGAAATGTGGAGACAAAGTGTGGAGCAGAGACTGAAGGAAAGGCCATTCTGAGACTGCCACACCTGGGTATCCATCCCCCATACAGTCACCAAACCCAGACACTATTGCAGATACCTAGAAGTACATGCTCACAAGAGCCACATATAGCTGTCGCCTGAGAGGTTCTACCAGAGAGGTAGAACTAATACAGATGAGGATGCTTGCCTCCAACAATTGGATTGAGAATGGGGCCCTCAATGCAGGAATTAGAGAAAGGACTGAAGTAGCTGAAAAGCTTTGCAACCCCATAGGAAGAACCCCAATATCAACCAACCAGACACCCCAGAGCTCCCAGGAACTAAACCACCAAACCTAAGAGTACACATGATGCAACCGATGGCTCCAGCTGAATACGCAGTAGAGGATGTCCTTGTTGGGCATCAATGGGAGGAGAGGCCGTTGGTCCTGTGAAAGCTCGATGCCATAGTGTGGGGAATGCCAGCCAAGTCAGGAGGCGGGAGGGTGTTAGAGGGTGGGTGTGTGGGGGAGCACCTTCATAGAAGCAGCGGGAGGGCGATGGGATTGGGTGTTTCTGGAGGGGAAACCAGAAAAGGGGATACCATTTAAATGTAAATTTAAAAATTCCAATAAATAAAATAGATAAATAAATAAATAAATATAAATAAGAGAAAAATAAAGATTCAATATTAATGATGCTTTATTAATGTCATTCCAGAAATGGTTCTTAATTTATTGGTTTAAATAATTTGATTCTCTTCCTTTCGTCTGTCCTGGAATACCAGTTTTTCTTATGATACTCTGTGATATTCCTTATGGTGTAGTTAAATGGACTATGTGCCATTTATACTTAGTGTTTATGTCATGATTATTTATTTAAAACTTTCTATAATATATTCTGAAAATATAACTCCCTCCCCCAACTCCTCCCAATTCCTCCCACTCTCTAGACATGCAATTTGGTGTCTATTAGTTTTGCTTGTTTGCTTATTTTTTTGTTTAACGGCAAATCTCCAAGTTGGGCTATTCAATATTCTCAGATGTCTGCCCTTTCATTGGAATGTGTTTGACTTACCAGGAACACACCTTGTAAACTGGCTTTCCCTCTCCCCGCAGTGATTAAATTCTAATCACTGCTTCCCTAAGGGTGGGAATTGGTGCCTAACTTTTCGCCCCATGTTGGGATTTCATCTGGTTTGTGCATGTTGTGTATGTCATTCTACCATACACACATGAACCACTATGAATTCATGTGTAGCTTCCATGCTGTGTCCCAAAGAATGGATTTCCTTGTAAACATTCACTGCCTTTAGCTCTTACATTTTCTGCCCCCTTTCCTTCAATGCTCTCTAAGCCTTGAGAAAAAGGGTGGGATGCAGATGCACCATTTATCATTGAATATTCCATATCCTTGTATTCTCTGCAAGTTGATCAGCTGAACGTCTTGGTGTTAGTCATTGTCTACTACTATAAATAATAGCTCCTCTGATGAGGGTTGAAAGGATCATTAATCTGGGGCTATAATAATTGCCACACGGAATAGGCTTAACGATATGTTTATTTGGCAGAATAATACCAATTAGTTCTCCCCTAGGTCCTGTGACATGTTTAAGGACCAGAGGCTATTTGTCCTTAACTCAATAATGGATCTAAACATAGATGTTATCCTATACAGTAGGTCTTAAATAAAACCAAAATAGTCTGTTACATCCCTAATGTTCATGGCATTATTTCATTACAGGGCATTTCTTGCCAGACCAGTCATCATTGTAGATCATGGTGTTCATAGCTGGGAGAGTTTGTTTCCTGATGTTCTCAGGTAGAGTGCATAGTACCTCTAGCACTATGAAAACTAGCCAAAAGATATTAAGCTTCCCAGTCACTACCAGCTTGATATTTCAAGGCTTGATGGACAATAGACATGGTATCTTAAGAATAAGATCATATTTTCATGTTCTGTAGGGTAGGCAACAGCATTGGCCATAGTTTGTGACATTTGTGGGTCTGTGGGAACTCACTGGCAAACAACTTTAAAAATAGTAATTAATTTCTTGCATTGGACTTCTATTTGTTAACTGAAAATCAATTAATTGGATTTTCATTTTTTATTTAGTTTTTGGAAGTGGTGTGTTTCTTGTATATTTTATTTATTTTTTAATTCTGCGGCAGTGTATCATATAACCTAGTCCATTGAAATGCCATGGAGCTAAAGCTGGCTTAAAATTTGATCTTCTGCTTTCCACATCCCAAGTGATATCCTTCCTTCCTTCCTTCCTTCCTTCCTTCCTTCCTTCCTCCTCCTCCCTCCTCCTCCTCCCTCCTCCCTCCCTCCCTCTCCTCTCCTCTCTCTCTCTCTCTCCTCTCTCTCTCTCTCTCTCTCCAAGATTGTATAAAATTATTTAAAACATGTCTGGAGAGTATCAGTAACTATATACTGATGTTTGGCCAATCTAAAATTTTACAATAGCTTTTGTAAATGATCCATTTTTAGTATCAAACATTGCTATTTCAGAAAAAAAGGTACAATGTAACTGATGATTTGACCACCTATCAGCAAGCGCCTCCATGTCTATTTCCTTTTCTGTGTATTTGATTTTTCTCTATGTACTGCCTTACATTTATGTGACACTTTGGTTCCTATAATTTCTTTCAGAAAACTTGAAATGAAATACATTAGACAGTAATATACTAATACTATATACTGTAGAGTAATGCTATATTTAAGTAGTCTTGTTGTAAAATTAGATCTGAATAAACTTTAAAATATCTTCTAATACAAACTCTTAACTAGAAAGATCAAACTGATAAATGGAAAGATAAAATGAATTGTCCCTGTCCACTTGTCCTGCAAAGATATCCATCAACCCCTCTGAGGTCTATTGCAGTCGTTTTACCATATAAAGCATTATGATTGCTCTCTTCCTATCTGTATGGGGAATTTGATCTGGGGAGATTTACTTTTTCAACAAAAAGAAAATTACATGCATGAAGATACAGTAATGTTGCTTTCTGATATTTAAATTTATATTACAAAATACATATACTATGATTGTTTCTATTAGCATGTATTAACTTATATATAATAATGGATTTCATTGTCACATTTTCATGCATATATAATGGTTTTTTCTTGTCATTTGGATTGGTTACACTGTGTTTAATGAGCCAATTATTATTTTATTAAATAAAGTTTTAATTTTTAAAATATACAAAACTGCACATATTTACATATATTTGTTATAATGTAAAATCAAACCTATTCATAGCATGTTTTGTAGAAAATATTGTAATAATAATGCATTTTGAAACTAATTATGCACAAATAAATCTTTATTAACAATGAAGCCTCTTAAAGAGTCTTTATGAGATATGTAATAACAAAATTAAAAATATCATAATTCTCCAATGTGACACACTAGACTACATACTACTTCTTAATTTCTTTTTGCTCCATTACTATTTAGATGCGATGTTTTCCCACAACTTTACCTCTGTATTGAAATTACTAATACAGAAGGCACTGCATCTCCTGCTGTTCTGACTGACAAGACATGGAATCTCAGTTGACACATTTGGCAGTTTGACAGTGTGAAGGTCACAGATAGACGTTTTGACTAAAGAGGACACTCACACTTCAAGTTTCAAGGTGTAGC